>NW_028318379.1:0-300000 GCF_062004578.1 Staurois parvus
TTTTTCATTCTGTCACCAATCAGTGTCCCTGATCATCGCCATGCCAGTTATATGATGACGCTGTACAAAAAAAAATAGTGAAACTAATTTTTAAAATTTTTTCATTTTCCGAAATATTATGACAAAAAAAATACAACTTCAAAAAACTCGCCATGCCTCCTATGAAGTACGTCGGACTGTCTACTTTACAAAAAGGGGTAATTTGGGGGATATCTGTACTGTTCTGACATTCTTGGACCTCAAGAAATTAGATTGGCCGCCAGTACTTCAGGATTGATCAATATTCAGATCTATACCATAGTTTGTGAACTCTATAACTTTCCTACGAACTAAAAAATACATCCTAATTTGGGTTATTTTCACCAAAGACATGTAGCAGAATACATCTCGGCCAAAATTTATGAAGAACAATTATTTATTTGCAAACTTTTATAACAGAAACAAAGAAAAATGTGTTTTTTTCAAAATTGTTGGTTTTTTTTTTGTTCATTTAGCAAAAAATAAAAACCCCAGCGGTGATTAAATACCACCAAAAGAAAGCTCTAGTTGTGTAAAGAAAATGATAAAATTTTAGTTTGGGTACAATGTTGTATGAGCGCGCAATTGTCATTCAAGGTGTGAAAGCGCTGAAACCTGAAAACTGGCCTGGGCAGGAAGGTGTAAAAGTGCCCGTTATTGAATTGGTTAAAAAAATAAAAACAAAGCCCAAAAAAAACCAAAAGTAACAACCGTTTATCTCATGTCCAGTGCAGAGCCTCGAACCTATGACCATGCACTCTTTAGACTGGCACGCTAACCACTGTGCTGCGGTTGTTACCTGGTATAGGCCCGGTCAAACTGACCCTTGTTTTCAAAAACTGCCAACTGTCACCTGCCCAATGTCAAGTAGCTATAGTGCACTTTGAATGACAATTGCGCGCTCATACAACACTGTACCCAAACTAAAATTTTATCATTTTTTTCACACAACTAGAGCTTTCTTTTGGTGGTATTTCATCACCACTGGGGTTTTTATTGTTTGCTAAATTAACAAAAAAAGACAGAAAATTTTGGAGAAAAAAAAAACACGTTTTCTTTGTTTCTGTTATAAAAGTTTGCAAATAAATAATTGTTTTTCATAAATTTAGGCCAAGATGTATTCTGCTACATGTCTTTGGTGAAAATAACCCAAATTAGTATTTATTATTTAGTCTGTAGGAAAGTTATAGAGTTCACAAACTATGGGATATATCTGAAAATTGATCAATCCTGAAGTACTGAAAGCCAATCTCATTTTTTGAGGTCCAAGAATGTCAGGACAGTACAGATATCCCCCAAATGACCCCTTATTGCAAAGTAGACCGTCCGATGTATTTCATAACAGGCATGGCGAGTTTTATGAAATTGTAATTTTTTTGTCATAATTTTTCGGAAATGAAGAAATTAAAAAAATGATTTTCACAATTTTTTTTTTACATACTGTCACCAGTGCAGTACAGCGTCATCGTATAACTGGCATGGCGGTGATCAGGGACACTGACTGGTGACAGTACGAAAAAAAAATTGATAATTTGTTTTTATTATTTTTAATTTTTTATTACATTTTTTTCTTTTTTTTAAGATTATTTTTTCATATTTCACTATGACCAAAGTAGTATAATGTTACCATAGTAACATTGTGCTACTTTGGGGGAGTGATCAGTATTTTTTATTTTACACAATTTGCTTATAGCAAAGAATTACTTTGCTATAAGCAAGCATTTACCTGAATGAAATTGATTTATTCTGTTTTTTTGTTTTTTTTTGTGTGATTTGGCCACGGCTAATCACATGACACAGCTGGGCTGTGATTGGCCCAGCTTGTGCATGTGATCGCTGTGACCATTCACAGCTAGACACACTTGTATACAATGGATGGCATGAAAGGAAGCCATCCATTGTATACAACTGTCGTGACCTGCTGTGATTGGTCACAGCAGGTCACATGGTACTGGCAACGGGGACGGTACACAGATCTGTCATCGGCCGTGTCCGACGTACATGGCCAGTGACAGATCGTGCCGCAGCGCGGCCCTGTAGGCGTGTGCAATGCGCGCTCTGGAAAGGACGCCATATGGCGTCCACCCGGAGGGATGAGCAACGGATTAACATAACTCTTACATAACACTTCATACAGTACAATCAAATAATAACTGACAGTCATGATCCCAACCGGGTTCAAGGTCTTCGAAGGCACTGTTACTCACATCAATAACTCGGCTGTATCTACACCCAATGAAAAGGCCCCCAGCCACTACTACACCACCTCGGGGACAATACTACAGCTACGTAGTCCCAGATACAGCCAATGAACTCCAACCTTACCAACATGACCTTATAATTGGGAAGGAACACCCATACCTACGATGGGCCCAACCCATAATCCACCAAATGGTCACTCCAGCACCGCCTTCAAAGACCCAGCGACCCCTGCCGGCTGCCACGACAAAACAAAAAACGCCAAACACCCCAGAACACAAAATGACGATCAAGGAAAGAAAATAAAATCAAGGAACCCAAACAAAACCAAACAACATGACAAACACAAAGGACAAGACCAGTAACAAAAACAGGGCACTTATACCCCCTTCCTGCCCAGGCCAATTTCCAGCTTCCAGCGCTGTCACACTTTGAATGACAATTGCGCGGTCATGCAACACTGTACCCATATGAAATTTTTATCATTTTTTTTGTGACAGACAGAGATTTGTTTTGGTGGTATTTAATCACCTCTGGGTTTTTATTTTTTCTTAAACAAACAAAAAACCACTGAAAATTTAGAAAAAAAAAGTTTTTTCTTAGTTTTTGTTATAAAATTTTGTAAATAAGTGATTTTTCTCCTTCACTGATGTGCGCTAATGAAGCGGCAGTGATAGACACTTATAGGTGGCACTAATGGGCACTGATGAGGAGGCACTGGTAGGTGGCACTGATGGGCATTGACAGGCTTCACTGATGGGCACTGAAAGGCAGAAATGATAGGCGGCACTGATAGGCGGCACTGATAGGCGGCACTGACTGGCATTGATAGGTGGCACTGGCTGGCACTGATGGGTGACACTGAAAGGCAGCTCAGATGGGCACTGATATGTGGCATTGATGTGGCACTGGTGAGCAATGGCAGGTGACACGGATGAGCACTGATGGACACGGACAGGTGGTACTGCTGGGGCTACACTGATCATCAAGGCACACTGATCATCAGTGCCCTGATGATCAGTGTACATGTCCTCTCCGCGGAAAACCGATTACCAGCTCTCCTCTCCTCAGGGGCTGTCAGCGTGACGGCTCGTGAGGAGAGAAATGCCGGTAACCGGCATTTCCCAGTTTACATGCGATCACCTGTGATTGGACACAGCTGATCACATGACCGAGCTGACATCTTCGGCTCTTTCCGTGAATCGGTGATCCGCTGTGTCCGAGGGACACAGTGCACCAGCGATCGCCGCGCTGCGCGCTCCCAGAGCCACGCATGCACGGTAAGAATGGGAGGACGTCATATGACGTCCTCTCAGAACGAGAGAACCACCTCGTGGAGAACCTATATGGTGGGCGGGAGACAGTTAAACAGTAAAAACAAAACTTTTGCAATGATTTATGTTTATCAGACCAAACAAGAGCAAACGAGAAGAATTCACCTTTAGGGTTGAGTGCTGATTCACATACTGTATATATATATATATATATGAAAATCCATCATTCTCGATGTACTAGATGGCCTATCTCATTTCTTGAGGCCCCAAAACACCAGGACAGTGCGAATACCCCCCAGATGACCGCCTTTTTGGAAAGCAAACAGTCCAAGGTATTTAGTAAGAGTTATTTGATGGTTTTATTTTTCGAAAATTAATAAATAAAAAAAAAAATCACTTTTTTTTTTATTTAAAAAGTAAAGTGTTAATAAGAAAACACCCTCACTGTGTAAGGGAAGATAAGGCTTGTCACCATGCTCCCAGAACAATGTACTGGGACCGTGAAAGGCTTTCCAAATAGATAAAATGAGAGAAAATGAATGTTAACCATTTGCCGCCCGCCCTATGGCCGAATGGCGGCCGGCAAATGTCATCAGTGTTCCGGGTGGACGCCATATGGCGTCCTCCCGCACATGTGCAGATTGCGCTCCTGCAGAGCCACGCAGTGGCGCGATCTGTCACCGGCCGTGTACCTCGGACACGGCCGATGACAGAACTGAGTATCAGCCCCGTTGCCGGTACCATGTGACCTGCTGTGACCAATCACAGCAGGTCACATGACAGTTGTATACAATGGATGGCTTCATTCATGCCATCCATTGTATACTAGTGTCTAGCTGTGAATGGTCACAGCTAATCACATGCACATGTCATGTGATTAGCTGTGGCCAAATCACAGCTAAGCACAAAAAAAAAAAAAAAAAACCCTGAATGAATCGATGTCATTATGGTAACATTGTACTACTCTGGTCATAGTGAAATATGAAAAAAAAATCTTAAAAAAAAAGAAGAAAAAAATGTAATAAAAAATAATAAAAAATATATATATATATATATATTTTTTTTCATTCTGTCACCAATCAGTGTCCCTGATCATCGCCATGCCAGTTATATGATGACGCTGTACAAAAAAAAATAGTGAAACTAATTTTTAAAATTTTTTCATTTTCCGAAATATTATGACAAAAAAAATACAACTTCAAAAAACTCGCCATGCCTCCTATGAAGTACGTCGGACTGTCTACTTTACAAAAAGGGGTAATTTGGGGGATATCTGTACTGTTCTGACATTCTTGGACCTCAAGAAATTAGATTGGCCGCCAGTACTTCAGGATTGATCAATATTCAGATCTATACCATAGTTTGTGAACTCTATAACTTTCCTACGAACTAAAAAATACATCCTAATTTGGGTTATTTTCACCAAAGACATGTAGCAGAATACATCTCGGCCAAAATTTATGAAGAACAATTATTTATTTGCAAACTTTTATAACAGAAACAAAGAAAAATGTGTTTTTTTCAAAATTGTTGGTTTTTTTTTTGTTCATTTAGCAAAAAATAAAAACCCCAGCGGTGATTAAATACCACCAAAAGAAAGCTCTAGTTGTGTAAAGAAAATGATAAAATTTTAGTTTGGGTACAATGTTGTATGAGCGCGCAATTGTCATTCAAGGTGTGAAAGCGCTGAAACCTGAAAACTGGCCTGGGCAGGAAGGTGTAAAAGTGCCCGTTATTGAATTGGTTAAAAAAATAAAAACAAAGCCCAAAAAAAACCAAAAGTAACAACCGTTTATCTCATGTCCAGTGCAGAGCCTCGAACCTATGACCATGCACTCTTTAGACTGGCACGCTAACCACTGTGCTGCGGTTGTTACCTGGTATAGGCCCGGTCAAACTGACCCTTGTTTTCAAAAACTGCCAACTGTCACCTGCCCAATGTCAAGTAGCTATAGTGCACTTTGAATGACAATTGCGCGCTCATACAACACTGTACCCAAACTAAAATTTTATCATTTTTTTCACACAACTAGAGCTTTCTTTTGGTGGTATTTCATCACCACTGGGGTTTTTATTGTTTGCTAAATTAACAAAAAAAGACAGAAAATTTTGGAGAAAAAAAAAACACGTTTTCTTTGTTTCTGTTATAAAAGTTTGCAAATAAATAATTGTTTTTCATAAATTTAGGCCAAGATGTATTCTGCTACATGTCTTTGGTGAAAATAACCCAAATTAGTATTTATTATTTAGTCTGTAGGAAAGTTATAGAGTTCACAAACTATGGGATATATCTGAAAATTGATCAATCCTGAAGTACTGAAAGCCAATCTAATTTTTTGAGGTCCAAGAATGTCAGGACAGTACAGATATCCCCCAAATGACCCCTTATTGCAAAGTAGACCGTCCGATGTATTTCATAACAGGCATGGCGAGTTTTATGAAATTGTAATTTTTTTGTCATAATTTTTCGGAAATGAAGAAATTAACAAAATGATTTTCACTATTTTTTTTTTTACATACTGTCACCAGTGCAGTACAGCGTCATCGTATAACTGGCATGGCGGTGATCAGGGACACTGACTGGTGACAGTACGAAAAAAAAATTGATAATTTTTTTTTATTATTTTTAATTTTTTATTACATTTTTTTCTTTTTTTTAAGATTATTTTTTCATATTTCACTATGACCAAAGTAGTATAATGTTACCATAGTAACATTGTGCTACTTTGGGGGAGTGATCAGTATTTTTTATTTTACACAATTTGCTTATAGCAAAGAATTACTTTGCTATAAGCAAGCATTTACCTGAATGAAATTGATTTATTCTGTTTTTTTGTTTTTTTTTGTGTGATTTGGCCACGGCTAATCACATGACACAGCTGGGCTGTGATTGGCCCAGCTTGTGCATGTGATCGCTGTGACCATTCACAGCTAGACACACTTGTATACAATGGATGGCATGAAAGGAAGCCATCCATTGTATACAACTGTCGTGACCTGCTGTGATTGGTCACAGCAGGTCACATGGTACTGGCAACGGGGACGGTACACAGATCTGTCATCGGCCGTGTCCGACGTACATAGCCAGTGACAGATCGTGCCGCAGCGCGGCCCTGTAGGCGTGTGCAATGCGCGCTCTGGAAAGGACGCCATATGGCGTCCACCCGGAGGGATGAGCAACGGATTAACATAACTCTTACATAACACTTCATACAGTACAATCAAATAATAACTGACAGTCATGATCCCAACCGGGTCCAAGGTCTTCGAAGGCACTGTTACTCACATCAATAACTCGGCTGTATCTACACCCAATGAAAAGGCCCCCAGCCACTACTACACCACCTCGGGGACAATACTACAGCTACGTAGTCCCAGATACAGCCAATGAACTCCAACCTTACCAACATGACCTTATAATTGGGAAGGAACACCCATACCTACGATGGGCCCAACCCATAATCCACCAAATGGTCACTCCAGCACCGCCTTCAAAGACCCAGCGACCCCTGCCGGCTGCCACGACAAAACAAAAAACGCCAAACACCCCAGAACACAAAATGACGATCAAGAAAAGAAAATAAAATCAAGGAACCCAAACAAAACCAAACAACATGACAAACACAAAGGACAAGACCAGTAACAAAAACAGGGAACTTATACCCCCTTCCTGCCCAGGCCAATTTCCAGCTTCCAGCGCTGTCACACTTTGAATGACAATTGCGCGGTCATGCAACACTGTACCCATATGAAATTTTTATCATTTTTTTTGTGACAGACAGAGATTTGTTTTGGTGGTATTTAATCACCTCTGGGTTTTTATTTTTTCTTAAACAAACAAAAAAACCACTGAAAATTTAGAAAAAAAAAGTTTTTTCTTAGTTTTTGTTATAAAATTTTGTAAATAAGTGATTTTTCTCCTTCACTGATGTGCGCTAATGAAGCGGCAGTGATAGACACTTATAGGTGGCACTAATGGGCACTGATGAGGAGGCACTGGTAGGTGGCACTGATGGGCATTGACAGGCTTCACTGATGGGCACTGAAAGGCAGAAATGATAGGCGGCACTGATAGGCGGCACTGATAGACGGCACTGACTGGCATTGTTAGGTGGCACTGGCTGGCACTGATGGGTGACACTGAAAGGCAGCTCAGATGGGCACTGATATGTGGCATTGATGTGGCACTGGTGAGCAATGGCAGGTGACACGGATGAGCACTGATGGACACGGACAGGTGGTACTGCTGGGGCTACACTGATCATCAAGGCACACTGATCATCAGTGCCCTGATGATCAGTGTACATGTCCTCTCCGCGGAAAACCGATTACCAGCTCTCCTCTCCTCAGGGGCTGTCAGCGTGACGGCTCGTGAGGAGAGAAATGCCGGTAACCGGCATTTCCCAGTTTACATGCGATCACCTGTGATTGGACACAGCTGATCACATGACCGAGCTGACATCTTCGGCTCTTTCCGTGAATCGGTGATCCGCTGTGTCCGAGGGACACAGTGCACCAGCGATCGCCGCGCTGCGCGCTCCCAGAGCCACGCATGCACGGTAAGAATGGGAGGACGTCATATGACGTCCTCTCAGAACGAGAGAACCACCTCGTGGAGAACCTATATGGTGGGCGGGAGACGGTTAAACAGTAAAAACAAAACTTTTGCAATGATTTATGTTTATCAGACCAAACAAGAGCAAACGAGAAGAATTCACCTTTAGGGTTGAGTGCTGATTCACATACTGTATATATATATATATATATGAAAATCCATCATTCTCGATGTACTAGATGGCCTATCTCATTTCTTGAGGCCCCAAAACACCAGGACAGTGCGAATACCCCCCAGATGACCGCCTTTTTGGAAAGCAAACAGTCCAAGGTATTTAGTAAGAGTTATTTGATGGTTTTATTTTTCGAAAATTAATAAATAAAAAAAAAAATCACTTTTTTTTTTATTTAAAAAGTAAAGTGTTAATAAGAAAACACCCTCACTGTGTAAGGGAAGATAAGGCTTGTCACCATGCTCCCAGAACAATGTACTGGGACCATGAAAGGCTTTCCAAATAGATAAAATGAGAGAAAATGAATGTTAACCATTTGCCGCCCGCCCTATGGCCGAATGGCGGCCGGCAAATGTCATCAGTGTTCCGGGTGGACGCCATATGGCGTCCTCCCGCACATGTGCAGATTGCGCTCCTGCAGAGCCAC
This sequence comes from Staurois parvus, assembly GCF_062004578.1. Classification (NCBI taxonomy): domain Eukaryota; kingdom Metazoa; phylum Chordata; class Amphibia; order Anura; family Ranidae; genus Staurois; species Staurois parvus. The sequence continues at coordinate 8,706 of NW_028318379.1, forward strand.
GCAGTGGCGCGATCTGTCACCGGCCGTGTACCTCGGACACGGCCGATGACAGAACTGAGTATCAGCCCCGTTGCCGGTACCATGTGACCTGCTGTGACCAATCACAGCAGGTCACATGACAGTTGTATACAATGGATGGCTTCATTCATGCCATCCATTGTATACTAGTGTCTAGCTGTGAATGGTCACAGCTAATCACATGCACATGTCATGTGATTAGCTGTGGCCAAATCACAGCTAAGCACAAAAAAAAAAAAAAAAAACCCTGAATGAATCGATGTCATTATGGTAACATTGTACTACTCTGGTCATAGTGAAATATGAAAAAAAAATCTTAAAAAAAAAGAAGAAAAAAATGTAATAAAAAATAATAAAAAAAATATATATATATATATATTTTTTTTCATTCTGTCACCAATCAGTGTCCCTGATCATCGCCATGCCAGTTATATGATGACGCTGTACAAAAAAAAATAGTGAAACTAATTTTTAAAATTTTTTCATTTTCCGAAATATTATGACAAAAAAAATACAACTTCAAAAAACTCGCCATGCCTCCTATGAAGTACGTCGGACTGTCTACTTTACAAAAAGGGGTAATTTGGGGGATATCTGTACTGTTCTGACATTCTTGGACCTCAAGAAATTAGATTGGCCGCCAGTACTTCAGGATTGATCAATATTCAGATCTATACCATAGTTTGTGAACTCTATAACTTTCCTACGAACTAAAAAATACATCCTAATTTGGGTTATTTTCACCAAAGACATGTAGCAGAATACATCTCGGCCAAAATTTATGAAGAACAATTATTTATTTGCAAACTTTTATAACAGAAACAAAGAAAAATGTGTTTTTTTCAAAATTGTTGGTTTTTTTTTTGTTCATTTAGCAAAAAATAAAAACCCCAGCGGTGATTAAATACCACCAAAAGAAAGCTCTAGTTGTGTAAAGAAAATGATAAAATTTTAGTTTGGGTACAATGTTGTATGAGCGCGCAATTGTCATTCAAGGTGTGAAAGCGCTGAAACCTGAAAACTGGCCTGGGCAGGAAGGTGTAAAAGTGCCCGTTATTGAATTGGTTAAAAAAATAAAAACAAAGCCCAAAAAAAACCAAAAGTAACAACCGTTTATCTCATGTCCAGTGCAGAGCCTCGAACCTATGACCATGCACTCTTTAGACTGGCACGCTAACCACTGTGCTGCGGTTGTTACCTGGTATAGGCCCGGTCAAACTGACCCTTGTTTTCAAAAACTGCCAACTGTCACCTGCCCAATGTCAAGTAGCTATAGTGCACTTTGAATGACAATTGCGCGCTCATACAACACTGTACCCAAACTAAAATTTTATCATTTTTTTCACACAACTAGAGCTTTCTTTTGGTGGTATTTCATCACCACTGGGGTTTTTATTGTTTGCTAAATTAACAAAAAAAGACAGAAAATTTTGGAGAAAAAAAAAACACGTTTTCTTTGTTTCTGTTATAAAAGTTTGCAAATAAATAATTGTTTTTCATAAATTTAGGCCAAGATGTATTCTGCTACATGTCTTTGGTGAAAATAACCCAAATTAGTATTTATTATTTAGTCTGTAGGAAAGTTATAGAGTTCACAAACTATGGGATATATCTGAAAATTGATCAATCCTGAAGTACTGAAAGCCAATCTCATTTTTTGAGGTCCAAGAATGTCAGGACAGTACAGATATCCCCCAAATGACCCCTTATTGCAAAGTAGACCGTCCGATGTATTTCATAACAGGCATGGCGAGTTTTATGAAATTGTAATTTTTTTGTCATAATTTTTCGGAAATGAAGAAATTAACAAAATGATTTTCACTATTTTTTTTTTTACATACTGTCACCAGTGCAGTACAGCGTCATCGTATAACTGGCATGGCGGTGATCAGGGACACTGACTGGTGACAGTACGAAAAAAAAAAAATTGATAATTTTTTTTTATTATTTTTAATTTTTTATTACATTTTTTTCTTTTTTTTAAGATTATTTTTTCATATTTCACTATGACCAAAGTAGTATAATGTTACCATAGTAACATTGTGCTACTTTGGGGGAGTGATCAGTATTTTTTATTTTACACAATTTGCTTATAGCAAAGAATTACTTTGCTATAAGCAAGCATTTTCCTGAATGAAATTGATTTATTCTGTTTTTTTGTTTTTTTTTGTGTGATTTGGCCACGGCTAATCACATGACACAGCTGGGCTGTGATTGGCCCAGCTTGTGCATGTGATCGCTGTGACCATTCACAGCTAGACACACTTGTATACAATGGATGGCATGAAAGGAAGCCATCCATTGTATACAACTGTCGTGACCTGCTGTGATTGGTCACAGCAGGTCACATGGTACTGGCAACGGGGACGGTACACAGATCTGTCATCGGCCGTGTCCGACGTACATGGCCAGTGACAGATCGTGCCGCAGCGCGGCCCTGTAGGCGTGTGCAATGCGCGCTCTGGAAAGGACGCCATATGGCGTCCACCCGGAGGGATGAGCAACGGATTAACATAACTCTTACATAACACTTCATACAGTACAATCAAATAATAACTGACAGTCATGATCCCAACCGGGTCCAAGGTCTTCGAAGGCACTGTTACTCACATCAATAACTCGGCTGTATCTACACCCAATGAAAAGGCCCCCAGCCACTACTACACCACCTCGGGGACAATACTACAGCTACGTAGTCCCAGATACAGCCAATGAACTCCAACCTTACCAACATGACCTTATAATTGGGAAGGAACACCCATACCTACGATGGGCCCAACCCATAATCCACCAAATGGTCACTCCAGCACCGCCTTCAAAGACCCAGCGACCCCTGCCGGCTGCCACGACAAAACAAAAAACGCCAAACACCCCAGAACACAAAATGACGATCAAGGAAAGAAAATAAAATCAAGGAACCCAAACAAAACCAAACAACATGACAAACACAAAGGACAAGACCAGTAACAAAAACAGGGCACTTATACCCCCTTCCTGCCCAGGCCAATTTCCAGCTTCCAGCGCTGTCACACTTTGAATGACAATTGCGCGGTCATGCAACACTGTACCCATATGAAATTTTTATCATTTTTTTTGTGACAGACAGAGATTTGTTTTGGTGGTATTTAATCACCTCTGGGTTTTTATTTTTTCTTAAACAAACAAAAAACCACTGAAAATTTAGAAAAAAAAAGTTTTTTCTTAGTTTTTGTTATAAAATTTTGTAAATAAGTGATTTTTCTCCTTCACTGATGTGCGCTAATGAAGCGGCAGTGATAGACACTTATAGGTGGCACTAATGGGCACTGATGAGGAGGCACTGGTAGGTGGCACTGATGGGCATTGACAGGCTTCACTGATGGGCACTGAAAGGCAGAAATGATAGGCGGCACTGATAGGCGGCACTGATAGACGGCACTGACTGGCATTGATAGGTGGCACTGGCTGGCACTGATGGGTGAGACTGAAAGGCAGCTCAGATGGGCACTGATATGTGGCATTGATGTGGCACTGGTGAGCAATGGCAGGTGACACGGATGAGCACTGATGGACACTGACAGGTGGTACTGCTGGGGCTACACTGATCATCAAGGCACACTGATCATCAGTGCCCTGATGATCAGTGTACATGTCCTCTCCGCGGAAAACCGATTACCAGCTCTCCTCTCCTCACGGGCTGTCAGCGTGATGGCTCGTGAGGAGAGAAATGCCGGTAACCGGCATTTCCCAGTTTACATGCGATCACCTGTGATTGGACACAGCTGATCACATGACCGAGCTGACATCTTCGGCTCTTTCCGTGAATCGGTGATCCGCTGTGTCCGAGGGACACAGTGCACCAGCGATCGCCGCGCTGCGCGCTCCCAGAGCCACGCATGCACGGTAAGAATGGGAGGACGTCATATGACGTCCTCTCAGAACGAGAGAACCACCTCGTGGAGAACCTATATGGTGGGCGGGAGACGGTTAAACAGTAAAAACAAAACTTTTGCAATGATTTATGTTTATCAGACCAAACAAGAGCAAACGAGAAGAATTCACCTTTAGGGTTGAGTGCTGATTCACATACTGTATATATATATATATGAAAATCCATCATTCTCGATGTACTAGATGGCCTATCTCATTTCTTGAGGCCCCAAAACACCAGGACAGTGCGAATACCCCCCAGATGACCGCCTTTTTGGAAAGCAAACAGTCCAAGGTATTTAGTAAGAGTTATTTGATGGTTTTATTTTTCGAAAATTAATAAATAAAAAAAAAAATCACTTTTTTTTTTATTTAAAAAGTAAAGTGTTAATAAGAAAACACCCTCACTGTGTAAGGGAAGATAAGGCTTGTCACCATGCTCCCAGAACAATGTACTGGGACCATGAAAGGCTTTCCAAATAGATAAAATGAGAGAAAATGAATGTTAACCATTTGCCGCCCGCCCTATGGCCGAATGGCGGCCGGCAAATGTCATCAGTGTTCCGGGTGGACGCCATATGGCGTCCTCCCGCACATGTGCAGATTGCGCTCCTGCAGAGCCACGCAGTGGCGCGATCTGTCACCGGCCGTGTACCTCGGACACGGCCGATGACAGAACTGAGTATCAGCCCCGTTGCCGGTACCATGTGACCTGCTGTGACCAATCACAGCAGGTCACATGACAGTTGTATACAATGGATGGCTTCATTCATGCCATCCATTGTATACTAGTGTCTAGCTGTGAATGGTCACAGCTAATCACATGCACATGTCATGTGATTAGCTGTGGCCAAATCACAGCTAAGCACAAAAAAAAAAAAAAAAACCCTGAATGAATCGATGTCATTATGGTAACATTGTACTACTCTGGTCATAGTGAAATATGAAAAAAAAATCTTAAAAAAAAAGAAGAAAAAAATGTAATAAAAAATAATAAAAAAAATATATATATATATATTTTTTTTTCATTCTGTCACCAATCAGTGTCCCTGATCATCGCCATGCCAGTTATATGATGACGCTGTACAAAAAAAAATAGTGAAACTAATTTTTAAAATTTTTTCATTTTCCGAAATATTATGACAAAAAAAATACAACTTCAAAAAACTCGCCATGCCTCCTATGAAGTACGTCGGACTGTCTACTTTACAAAAAGGGGTAATTTGGGGGATATCTGTACTGTTCTGACATTCTTGGACCTCAAGAAATTAGATTGGCCGCCAGTACTTCAGGATTGATCAATATTCAGATCTATACCATAGTTTGTGAACTCTATAACTTTCCTACGAACTAAAAAATACATCCTAATTTGGGTTATTTTCACCAAAGACATGTAGCAGAATACATCTCGGCCAAAATTTATGAAGAACAATTATTTATTTGCAAACTTTTATAACAGAAACAAAGAAAAATGTGTTTTTTTCAAAATTGTTGGTTTTTTTTTTGTTCATTTAGCAAAAAATAAAAACCCCAGCGGTGATTAAATACCACCAAAAGAAAGCTCTAGTTGTGTAAAGAAAATGATAAAATTTTAGTTTGGGTACAATGTTGTATGAGCGCGCAATTGTCATTCAAGGTGTGAAAGCGCTGAAACCTGAAAACTGGCCTGGGCAGGAAGGTGTAAAAGTGCCCGTTATTGAATTGGTTAAAAAAATAAAAACAAAGCCCAAAAAAAACCAAAAGTAACAACCGTTTATCTCATGTCCAGTGCAGAGCCTCGAACCTATGACCATGCACTCTTTAGACTGGCACGCTAACCACTGTGCTGCGGTTGTTACCTGGTATAGGCCCGGTCAAACTGACCCTTGTTTTCAAAAACTGCCAACTGTCACCTGCCCAATGTCAAGTAGCTATAGTGCACTTTGAATGACAATTGCGCGCTCATACAACACTGTACCCAAACTAAAATTTTATCATTTTTTTCACACAACTAGAGCTTTCTTTTGGTGGTATTTCATCACCACTGGGGTTTTTATTGTTTGCTAAATTAACAAAAAAAGACAGAAAATTTTGGAAAAAAAAAAAACACGTTTTCTTTGTTTCTGTTATAAAAGTTTGCAAATAAATAATTGTTTTTCATAAATTTAGGCCAAGATGTATTCTGCTACATGTCTTTGGTGAAAATAACCCAAATTAGTATTTATTATTTAGTCTGTAGGAAAGTTATAGAGTTCACAAACTATGGGATATATCTGAAAATTGATCAATCCTGAAGTACTGAAAGCCAATCTCATTTTTTGAGGTCCAAGAATGTCAGGACAGTACAGATATCCCCCAAATGACCCCTTATTGCAAAGTAGACCGTCCGATGTATTTCATAACAGGCATGGCGAGTTTTATGAAATTGTAATTTTTTTGTCATAATTTTTCGGAAATGAAGAAATTAAAAAAATGATTTTCACAATTTTTTTTTTACATACTGTCACCAGTGCAGTACAGCGTCATCGTATAACTGGCATGGCGGTGATCAGGGACACTGACTGGTGACAGTACGAAAAAAAAATTGATAATTTGTTTTTATTATTTTTAATTTTTTATTACATTTTTTTCTTTTTTTTAAGATTATTTTTTCATATTTCACTATGACCAAAGTAGTATAATGTTACCATAGTAACATTGTGCTACTTTGGGGGAGTGATCAGTATTTTTTATTTTACACAATTTGCTTATAGCAAAGAATTACTTTGCTATAAGCAAGCATTTACCTGAATGAAATTGATTTATTCTGTTTTTTTGTTTTTTTTTGTGTGATTTGGCCACGGCTAATCACATGACACAGCTGGGCTGTGATTGGCCCAGCTTGTGCATGTGATCGCTGTGACCATTCACAGCTAGACACACTTGTATACAATGGATGGCATGAAAGGAAGCCATCCATTGTATACAACTGTCGTGACCTGCTGTGATTGGTCACAGCAGGTCACATGGTACTGGCAACGGGGACGGTACACAGATCTGTCATCGGCCGTGTCCGACGTACATAGCCAGTGACAGATCGTGCCGCAGCGCGGCACTGTAGGCGTGTGCAATGCGCGCTCTGGAAAGGACGCCATATGGCGTCCACCCGGAGGGATGAGCAACGGATTAACATAACTCTTACATAACACTTCATACAGTACAATCAAATAATAACTGACAGTCATGATCCCAACCGGGTCCAAGGTCTTCGAAGGCACTGTTACTCACATCAATAACTCGGCTGTATCTACACCCAATGAAAAGGCCCCCAGCCACTACTACACCACCTCGGGGACAATACTACAGCTACGTAGTCCCAGATACAGCCAATGAACTCCAACCTTACCAACATGACCTTATAATTGGGAAGGAACACCCATACCTACGATGGGCCCAACCCATAATCCACCAAATGGTCACTCCAGCACCGCCTTCAAAGACCCAGCGACCCCTGCCGGCTGCCACGACAAAACAAAAAACGCCAAACACCCCAGAACACAAAATGACGATCAAGGAAAGAAAATAAAATCAAGGAACCCAAACAAAACCAAACAACATGACAAACACAAAGGACAAGACCAGTAACAAAAACAGGGAACTTATACCCCCTTCCTGCCCAGGCCAATTTCCAGCTTCCAGCGCTGTCACACTTTGAATGACAATTGCGCGGTCATGCAACACTGTACCCATATGAAATTTTTATCATTTTTTTTGTGACAGACAGAGATTTGTTTTGGTGGTATTTAATCACCTCTGGGTTTTTATTTTTTCTTAAACAAACAAAAAAACCACTGAAAATTTAGAAAAAAAAAGTTTTTTCTTAGTTTTTGTTATAAAATTTTGTAAATAAGTGATTTTTCTCCTTCACTGATGTGCGCTAATGAAGCGGCAGTGATAGACACTTATAGGTGGCACTAATGGGCACTGATGAGGAGGCACTGGTAGGTGGCACTGATGGGCATTGACAGGCTTCACTGATGGGCACTGAAAGGCAGAAATGATAGGCGGCACTGATAGGCGGCACTGATAGACGGCACTGACTGGCATTGTTAGGTGGCACTGGCTGGCACTGATGGGTGACACTGAAAGGCAGCTCAGATGGGCACTGATATGTGGCATTGATGTGGCACTGGTGAGCAATGGCAGGTGACACGGATGAGCACTGATGGACACGGACAGGTGGTACTGCTGGGGCTACACTGATCATCAAGGCACACTGATCATCAGTGCCCTGATGATCAGTGTACATGTCCTCTCCGCGGAAAACCGATTACCAGCTCTCCTCTCCTCAGGGGCTGTCAGCGTGACGGCTCGTGAGGAGAGAAATGCCGGTAACCGGCATTTCCCAGTTTACATGCGATCACCTGTGATTGGACACAGCTGATCACATGACCGAGCTGACATCTTCGGCTCTTTCCGTGAATCGGTGATCCGCTGTGTCCGAGGGACACAGTGCACCAGCGATCGCCGCGCTGCGCGCTCCCAGAGCCACGCATGCACGGTAAGAATGGGAGGACGTCATATGACGTCCTCTCAGAACGAGAGAACCACCTCGTGGAGAACCTATATGGTGGGCGGGAGACGGTTAAACAGTAAAAACAAAACTTTTGCAATGATTTATGTTTATCAGACCAAACAAGAGCAAACGAGAAGAATTCACCTTTAGGGTTGAGTGCTGATTCACATACTGTATATATATATATATATATGAAAATCCATCATTCTCGATGTACTAGATGGCCTATCTCATTTCTTGAGGCCCCAAAACACCAGGACAGTGCGAATACCCCCCAGATGACCGCCTTTTTGGAAAGCAAACAGTCCAAGGTATTTAGTAAGAGTTATTTGATGGTTTTATTTTTCGAAAATTAATAAATAAAAAAAAAAATCACTTTTTTTTTTATTTAAAAAGTAAAGTGTTAATAAGAAAACACCCTCACTGTGTAAGGGAAGATAAGGCTTGTCACCATGCTCCCAGAACAATGTACTGGGACCATGAAAGGCTTTCCAAATAGATAAAATGAGAGAAAATGAATGTTAACCATTTGCCGCCCGCCCTATGGCCGAATGGCGGCCGGCAAATGTCATCAGTGTTCCGGGTGGACGCCATATGGCGTCCTCCCGCACATGTGCAGATTGCGCTCCTGCAGAGCCACGCAGTGGCGCGATCTGTCACCGGCCGTGTACCTCGGACACGGCCGATGACAGAACTGAGTATCAGCCCCGTTGCCGGTACCATGTGACCTGCTGTGACCAATCACAGCAGGTCACATGACAGTTGTATACAATGGATGGCTTCATTCATGCCATCCATTGTATACTAGTGTCTAGCTGTGAATGGTCACAGCTAATCACATGCACATGTCATGTGATTAGCTGTGGCCAAATCACAGCTAAGCACAAAAAAAAAAAAAAAAAACCCTGAATGAATCGATGTCATTATGGTAACATTGTACTACTCTGGTCATAGTGAAATATGAAAAAAAAATCTTAAAAAAAAAGAAGAAAAAAATGTAATAAAAAATAATAAAAAATATATATATATATATATATTTTTTTTCATTCTGTCACCAATCAGTGTCCCTGATCATCGCCATGCCAGTTATATGATGACGCTGTACAAAAAAAAATAGTGAAACTAATTTTTAAAATTTTTTCATTTTCCGAAATATTATGACAAAAAAAATACAACTTCAAAAAACTCGCCATGCCTCCTATGAAGTACGTCGGACTGTCTACTTTACAAAAAGGGGTAATTTGGGGGATATCTGTACTGTTCTGACATTCTTGGACCTCAAGAAATTAGATTGGCCGCCAGTACTTCAGGATTGATCAATATTCAGATCTATACCATAGTTTGTGAACTCTATAACTTTCCTACGAACTAAAAAATACATCCTAATTTGGGTTATTTTCACCAAAGACATGTAGCAGAATACATCTCGGCCAAAATTTATGAAGAACAATTATTTATTTGCAAACTTTTATAACAGAAACAAAGAAAAATGTGTTTTTTTCAAAATTGTTGGTTTTTTTTTGTTCATTTAGCAAAAAATAAAAACCCCAGCGGTGATTAAATACCACCAAAAGAAAGCTCTAGTTGTGTAAAGAAAATGATAAAATTTTAGTTTGGGTACAATGTTGTATGAGCGCGCAATTGTCATTCAAGGTGTGAAAGCGCTGAAACCTGAAAACTGGCCTGGGCAGGAAGGTGTAAAAGTGCCCGTTATTGAATTGGTTAAAAAAATAAAAACAAAGCCCAAAAAAAACCAAAAGTAACAACCGTTTATCTCATGTCCAGTGCAGAGCCTCGAACCTATGACCATGCACTCTTTAGACTGGCACGCTAACCACTGTGCTGCGGTTGTTACCTGGTATAGGCCCGGTCAAACTGACCCTTGTTTTCAAAAACTGCCAACTGTCACCTGCCCAATGTCAAGTAGCTATAGTGCACTTTGAATGACAATTGCGCGCTCATACAACACTGTACCCAAACTAAAATTTTATCATTTTTTTCACACAACTAGAGCTTTCTTTTGGTGGTATTTCATCACCACTGGGGTTTTTATTGTTTGCTAAATTAACAAAAAAAGACAGAAAATTTTGGAGAAAAAAAAAACACGTTTTCTTTGTTTCTGTTATAAAAGTTTGCAAATAAATAATTGTTTTTCATAAATTTAGGCCAAGATGTATTCTGCTACATGTCTTTGGTGAAAATAACCCAAATTAGTATTTATTATTTAGTCTGTAGGAAAGTTATAGAGTTCACAAACTATGGGATATATCTGAAAATTGATCAATCCTGAAGTACTGAAAGCCAATCTCATTTTTTGAGGTCCAAGAATGTCAGGACAGTACAGATATCCCCCAAATGACCCCTTATTGCAAAGTAGACCGTCCGATGTATTTCATAACAGGCATGGCGAGTTTTATGAAATTGTAATTTTTTTGTCATAATTTTTCGGAAATGAAGAAATTAACAAAATGATTTTCACTATTTTTTTTTTTACATACTGTCACCAGTGCAGTACAGCGTCATCGTATAACTGGCATGGCGGTGATCAGGGACACTGACTGGTGACAGTACGAAAAAAAAATTGATAATTTTTTTTTATTATTTTTAATTTTTTATTACATTTTTTTCTTTTTTTTAAGATTATTTTTTCATATTTCACTATGACCAAAGTAGTATAATGTTACCATAGTAACATTGTGCTACTTTGGGGGAGTGATCAGTATTTTTTATTTTACACAATTTGCTTATAGCAAAGAATTACTTTGCTATAAGCAAGCATTTACCTGAATGAAATTGATTTATTCTGTTTTTTTGTTTTTTTTTGTGTGATTTGGCCACGGCTAATCACATGACACAGCTGGGCTGTGATTGGCCCAGCTTGTGCATGTGATCGCTGTGACCATTCACAGCTAGACACACTTGTATACAATGGATGGCATGAAAGGAAGCCATCCATTGTATACAACTGTCGTGACCTGCTGTGATTGGTCACAGCAGGTCACATGGTACTGGCAACGGGGACGGTACACAGATCTGTCATCGGCCGTGTCCGACGTACATAGCCAGTGACAGATCGTGCCGCAGCGCGGCCCTGTAGGCGTGTGCAATGCGCGCTCTGGAAAGGACGCCATATGGCGTCCACCCGGAGGGATGAGCAACGGATTAACATAACTCTTACATAACACTTCATACAGTACAATCAAATAATAACTGACAGTCATGATCCCAACCGGGTCCAAGGTCTTCGAAGGCACTGTTACTCACATCAATAACTCGGCTGTATCTACACCCAATGAAAAGGCCCCCAGCCACTACTACACCACCTCGGGGACAATACTACAGCTACGTAGTCCCAGATACAGCCAATGAACTCCAACCTTACCAACATGACCTTATAATTGGGAAGGAACACCCATACCTACGATGGGCCCAACCCATAATCCACCAAATGGTCACTCCAGCACCGCCTTCAAAGACCCAGCGACCCCTGCCGGCTGCCACGACAAAACAAAAAACGCCAAACACCCCAGAACACAAAATGACGATCAAGGAAAGAAAATAAAATCAAGGAACCCAAACAAAACCAAACAACATGACAAACACAAAGGACAAGACCAGTAACAAAAACAGGGCACTTATACCCCCTTCCTGCCCAGGCCAATTTCCAGCTTCCAGCGCTGTCACACTTTGAATGACAATTGCGCGGTCATGCAACACTGTACCCATATGAAATTTTTATCATTTTTTTTGTGACAGACAGAGATTTGTTTTGGTGGTATTTAATCACCTCTGGGTTTTTATTTTTTCTTAAACAAACAAAAAAACCACTGAAAATTTAGAAAAAAAAAGTTTTTTCTTAGTTTTTGTTATAAAATTTTGTAAATAAGTGATTTTTCTCCTTCACTGATGTGCGCTAATGAAGCGGCAGTGATAGACACTTATAGGTGGCACTAATGGGCACTGATGAGGAGGCACTGGTAGGTGGCACTGATGGGCATTGACAGGCTTCACTGATGGGCACTGAAAGGCAGAAATGATAGGCGGCACTGATAGGCGGCACTGATAGACGGCACTGACTGGCATTGTTAGGTGGCACTGGCTGGCACTGATGGGTGACACTGAAAGGCAGCTCAGATGGGCACTGATATGTGGCATTGATGTGGCACTGGTGAGCAATGGCAGGTGACACGGATGAGCACTGATGGACACGGACAGGTGGTACTGCTGGGGCTACACTGATCATCAAGGCACACTGATCATCAGTGCCCTGATGATCAGTGTACATGTCCTCTCCGCGGAAAACCGATTACCAGCTCTCCTCTCCTCAGGGGCTGTCAGCGTGACGGCTCGTGAGGAGAGAAATGCCGGTAACCGGCATTTCCCAGTTTACATGCGATCACCTGTGATTGGACACAGCTGATCACATGACCGAGCTGACATCTTCGGCTCTTTCCGTGAATCGGTGATCCGCTGTGTCCGAGGGACACAGTGCACCAGCGATCGCCGCGCTGCGCGCTCCCAGAGCCACGCATGCACGGTAAGAATGGGAGGACGTCATATGACGTCCTCTCAGAACGAGAGAACCACCTCGTGGAGAACCTATATGGTGGGCGGGAGACGGTTAAACAGTAAAAACAAAACTTTTGCAATGATTTATGTTTATCAGACCAAACAAGAGCAAACGAGAAGAATTCACCTTTAGGGTTGAGTGCTGATTCACATACTGTATATATATATATATATATGAAAATCCATCATTCTCGATGTACTAGATGGCCTATCTCATTTCTTGAGGCCCCAAAACACCAGGACAGTGCGAATACCCCCCAGATGACCGCCTTTTTGGAAAGCAAACAGTCCAAGGTATTTATTAAGAGTTATTTGATGGTTTTATTTTTCGAAAATTAATAAATAAAAAAAAAAATCACTTTTTTTTTTATTTAAAAAGTAAAGTGTTAATAAGAAAACACCCTCACTGTGTAAGGGAAGATAAGGCTTGTCACCATGCTCCCAGAACAATGTACTGGGACCATGAAAGGCTTTCCAAATAGATAAAATGAGAGAAAATGAATGTTAACCATTTGCCGCCCGCCCTATGGCCGAATGGCGGCCGGCAAATGTCATCAGTGTTCCGGGTGGACGCCATATGGCGTCCTCCCGCACATGTGCAGATTGCGCTCCTGCAGAGCCACGCAGTGGCGCGATCTGTCACCGGCCGTGTACCTCGGACACGGCCGATGACAGAACTGAGTATCAGCCCCGTTGCCGGTACCATGTGACCTGCTGTGACCAATCACAGCAGGTCACATGACAGTTGTATACAATGGATGGCTTCATTCATGCCATCCATTGTATACTAGTGTCTAGCTGTGAATGGTCACAGCTAATCACATGCACATGTCATGTGATTAGCTGTGGCCAAATCACAGCTAAGCACAAAAAAAAAAAAAAAAAACCCTGAATGAATCGATGTCATTATGGTAACATTGTACTACTCTGGTCATAGTGAAATATGAAAAAAAAATCTTAAAAAAAAAGAAGAAAAAAATGTAATAAAAAATAATAAAAAATATATATATATATATATATTTTTTTTCATTCTGTCACCAATCAGTGTCCCTGATCATCGCCATGCCAGTTATATGATGACGCTGTACAAAAAAAAATAGTGAAACTAATTTTTAAAATTTTTTCATTTTCCGAAATATTATGACAAAAAAAATACAACTTCAAAAAACTCGCCATGCCTCCTATGAAGTACGTCGGACTGTCTACTTTACAAAAAGGGGTAATTTGGGGGATATCTGTACTGTTCTGACATTCTTGGACCTCAAGAAATTAGATTGGCCGCCAGTACTTCAGGATTGATCAATATTCAGATCTATACCATAGTTTGTGAACTCTATAACTTTCCTACGAACTAAAAAATACATCCTAATTTGGGTTATTTTCACCAAAGACATGTAGCAGAATACATCTCGGCCAAAATTTATGAAGAACAATTATTTATTTGCAAACTTTTATAACAGAAACAAAGAAAAATGTGTTTTTTTCAAAATTGTTGGTTTTTTTTTTGTTCATTTAGCAAAAAATAAAAACCCCAGCGGTGATTAAATACCACCAAAAGAAAGCTCTAGTTGTGTAAAGAAAATGATAAAATTTTAGTTTGGGTACAATGTTGTATGAGCGCGCAATTGTCATTCAAGGTGTGAAAGCGCTGAAACCTGAAAACTGGCCTGGGCAGGAAGGTGTAAAAGTGCCCGTTATTGAATTGGTTAAAAAAATAAAAACAAAGCCCAAAAAAAACCAAAAGTAACAACCGTTTATCTCATGTCCAGTGCAGAGCCTCGAACCTATGACCATGCACTCTTTAGACTGGCACGCTAACCACTGTGCTGCGGTTGTTACCTGGTATAGGCCCGGTCAAACTGACCCTTGTTTTCAAAAACTGCCAACTGTCACCTGCCCAATGTCAAGTAGCTATAGTGCACTTTGAATGACAATTGCGCGCTCATACAACACTGTACCCAAACTAAAATTTTATCATTTTTTTCACACAACTAGAGCTTTCTTTTGGTGGTATTTCATCACCACTGGGGTTTTTATTGTTTGCTAAATTAACAAAAAAAGACAGAAAATTTTGGAGAAAAAAAAAACACGTTTTCTTTGTTTCTGTTATAAAAGTTTGCAAATAAATAATTGTTTTTCATAAATTTAGGCCAAGATGTATTCTGCTACATGTCTTTGGTGAAAATAACCCAAATTAGTATTTATTATTTAGTCTGTAGGAAAGTTATAGAGTTCACAAACTATGGGATATATCTGAAAATTGATCAATCCTGAAGTACTGAAAGCCAATCTCATTTTTTGAGGTCCAAGAATGTCAGGACAGTACAGATATCCCCCAAATGACCCCTTATTGCAAAGTAGACCGTCCGATGTATTTCATAACAGGCATGGCGAGTTTTATGAAATTGTAATTTTTTTGTCATAATTTTTCGGAAATGAAGAAATTAAAAAAATGATTTTCACTATTTTTTTTTTTACATACTGTCACCAGTGCAGTACAGCGTCATCGTATAACTGGCATGGCGGTGATCAGGGACACTGACTGGTGACAGTACGAAAAAAAAAAAATTGATAATTTTTTTTTATTATTTTTAATTTTTTATTACATTTTTTTCTTTTTTTTAAGATTATTTTTTCATATTTCACTATGACCAAAGTAGTATAATGTTACCATAGTAACATTGTGCTACTTTGGGGGAGTGATCAGTATTTTTTATTTTACACAATTTGCTTATAGCAAAGAATTACTTTGCTATAAGCAAGCATTTTCCTGAATGAAATTGATTTATTCTGTTTTTTTGTTTTTTTTTGTGTGATTTGGCCACGGCTAATCACATGACACAGCTGGGCTGTGATTGGCCCAGCTTGTGCATGTGATCGCTGTGACCATTCACAGCTAGACACACTTGTATACAATGGATGGCATGAAAGGAAGCCATCCATTGTATACAACTGTCGTGACCTGCTGTGATTGGTCACAGCAGGTCACATGGTACTGGCAACGGGGACGGTACACAGATCTGTCATCGGCCGTGTCCGACGTACATGGCCAGTGACAGATCGTGCCGCAGCGCGGCCCTGTAGGCGTGTGCAATGCGCGCTCTGGAAAGGACGCCATATGGCGTCCACCCGGAGGGATGAGCAACGGATTAACATAACTCTTACATAACACTTCATACAGTACAATCAAATAATAACTGACAGTCATGATCCCAACCGGGTCCAAGGTCTTCGAAGGCACTGTTACTCACATCAATAACTCGGCTGTATCTACACCCAATGAAAAGGCCCCCAGCCACTACTACACCACCTCGGGGACAATACTACAGCTACGTAGTCCCAGATACAGCCAATGAACTCCAACCTTACCAACATGACCTTATAATTGGGAAGGAACACCCATACCTACGATGGGCCCAACCCATAATCCACCAAATGGTCACTCCAGCACCGCCTTCAAAGACCCAGCGACCCCTGCCGGCTGCCACGACAAAACAAAAAACGCCAAACACCCCAGAACACAAAATGACGATCAAGGAAAGAAAATAAAATCAAGGAACCCAAACAAAACCAAACAACATGACAAACACAAAGGACAAGACCAGTAACAAAAACAGGGCACTTATACCCCCTTCCTGCCCAGGCCAATTTCCAGCTTCCAGCGCTGTCACACTTTGAATGACAATTGCGCGGTCATGCAACACTGTACCCATATGAAATTTTTATCATTTTTTTTGTGACAGACAGAGATTTGTTTTGGTGGTATTTAATCACCTCTGGGTTTTTATTTTTTCTTAAACAAACAAAAAAACCACTGAAAATTTAGAAAAAAAAAGTTTTTTCTTAGTTTTTGTTATAAAATTTTGTAAATAAGTGATTTTTCTCCTTCACTGATGTGCGCTAATGAAGCGGCAGTGATAGACACTTATAGGTGGCACTAATGGGCACTGATGAGGAGGCACTGGTAGGTGGCACTGATGGGCATTGACAGGCTTCACTGATGGGCACTGAAAGGCAGAAATGATAGGCGGCACTGATAGGCGGCACTGATAGACGGCACTGACTGGCATTGTTAGGTGGCACTGGCTGGCACTGATGGGTGACACTGAAAGGCAGCTCAGATGGGCACTGATATGTGGCATTGATGTGGCACTGGTGAGCAATGGCAGGTGACACGGATGAGCACTGATGGACACGGACAGGTGGTACTGCTGGGGCTACACTGATCATCAAGGCACACTGATCATCAGTGCCCTGATGATCAGTGTACATGTCCTCTCCGCGGAAAACCGATTACCAGCTCTCCTCTCCTCAGGGGCTGTCAGCGTGACGGCTCGTGAGGAGAGAAATGCCGGTAACCGGCATTTCCCAGTTTACATGCGATCACCTGTGATTGGACACAGCTGATCACATGACCGAGCTGACATCTTCGGCTCTTTCCGTGAATCGGTGATCCGCTGTGTCCGAGGGACACAGTGCACCAGCGATCGCCGCGCTGCGCGCTCCCAGAGCCACGCATGCACGGTAAGAATGGGAGGACGTCATATGACGTCCTCTCAGAACGAGAGAACCACCTCGTGGAGAACCTATATGGTGGGCGGGAGACGGTTAAACAGTAAAAACAAAACTTTTGCAATGATTTATGTTTATCAGACCAAACAAGAGCAAACGAGAAGAATTCACCTTTAGGGTTGAGTGCTGATTCACATACTGTATATATATATATATATATATGAAAATCCATCATTCTCGATGTACTAGATGGCCTATCTCATTTCTTGAGGCCCCAAAACACCAGGACAGTGCGAATACCCCCCAGATGACCGCCTTTTTGGAAAGCAAACAGTCCAAGGTATTTAGTAAGAGTTATTTGATGGTTTTATTTTTCGAAAATTAATAAATAAAAAAAAAAATCACTTTTTTTTTTATTTAAAAAGTAAAGTGTTAATAAGAAAACACCCTCACTGTGTAAGGGAAGATAAGGCTTGTCACCATGCTCCCAGAACAATGTACTGGGACCATGAAAGGCTTTCCAAATAGATAAAATGAGAGAAAATGAATGTTAACCATTTGCCGCCCGCCCTATGGCCGAATGGCGGCCGGCAAATGTCATCAGTGTTCCAGGTGGACGCCATATGGCGTCCTCCCGCACATGTGCAGATTGCGCTCCTGCAGAGCCACGCAGTGGCGCGATCTGTCACCGGCCGTGTACCTCGGACACGGCCGATGACAGAACTGAGTATCAGCCCCGTTGCCGGTACCATGTGACCTGCTGTGACCAATCACAGCAGGTCACATGACAGTTGTATACAATGGATGGCTTCATTCATGCCATCCATTGTATACTAGTGTCTAGCTGTGAATGGTCACAGCTAATCACATGCACATGTCATGTGATTAGCTGTGGCCAAATCACAGCTAAGCACAAAAAAAAAAAAAAAAAACCCTGAATGAATCGATGTCATTATGGTAACATTGTACTACTCTGGTCATAGTGAAATATGAAAAAAAAATCTTAAAAAAAAAGAAGAAAAAAATGTAATAAAAAATAATAAAAAATATATATATATATATTTTTTTTTTCATTCTGTCACCAATCAGTGTCCCTGATCATCGCCATGCCAGTTATATGATGACGCTGTACAAAAAAAAATAGTGAAACTAATTTTTAAAATTTTTTCATTTTCCGAAATATTATGACAAAAAAAATACAACTTCAAAAAACTCGCCATGCCTCCTATGAAGTACGTCGGACTGTCTACTTTACAAAAAGGGGTAATTTGGGGGATATCTGTACTGTTCTGACATTCTTGGACCTCAAGAAATTAGATTGGCCGCCAGTACTTCAGGATTGATCAATATTCAGATCTATACCATAGTTTGTGAACTCTATAACTTTCCTACGAACTAAAAAATACATCCTAATTTGGGTTATTTTCACCAAAGACATGTAGCAGAATACATCTCGGCCAAAATTTATGAAGAACAATTATTTATTTGCAAACTTTTATAACAGAAACAAAGAAAAATGTGTTTTTTTCAAAATTGTTGGTTTTTTTTTTGTTCATTTAGCAAAAAATAAAAACCCCAGCGGTGATTAAATACCACCAAAAGAAAGCTCTAGTTGTGTAAAGAAAATGATAAAATTTTAGTTTGGGTACAATGTTGTATGAGCGCGCAATTGTCATTCAAGGTGTGAAAGCGCTGAAACCTGAAAACTGGCCTGGGCAGGAAGGTGTAAAAGTGCCCGTTATTGAATTGGTTAAAAAAATAAAAACAAAGCCCAAAAAAAACCAAAAGTAACAACCGTTTATCTCATGTCCAGTGCAGAGCCTCGAACCTATGACCATGCACTCTTTAGACTGGCACGCTAACCACTGTGCTGCGGTTGTTACCTGGTATAGGCCCGGTCAAACTGACCCTTGTTTTCAAAAACTGCCAACTGTCACCTGCCCAATGTCAAGTAGCTATAGTGCACTTTGAATGACAATTGCGCGCTCATACAACACTGTACCCAAACTAAAATTTTATCATTTTTTTCACACAACTAGAGCTTTCTTTTGGTGGTATTTCATCACCACTGGGGTTTTTATTGTTTGCTAAATTAACAAAAAAAGACAGAAAATTTTGGAAAAAAAAAAAACACGTTTTCTTTGTTTCTGTTATAAAAGTTTGCAAATAAATAATTGTTTTTCATAAATTTAGGCCAAGATGTATTCTGCTACATGTCTTTGGTGAAAATAACCCAAATTAGTATTTATTATTTAGTCTGTAGGAAAGTTATAGAGTTCACAAACTATGGGATATATCTGAAAATTGATCAATCCTGAAGTACTGAAAGCCAATCTCATTTTTTGAGGTCCAAGAATGTCAGGACAGTACAGATATCCCCCAAATGACCCCTTATTGCAAAGCAGACCGTCCGATGTATTTCATAACAGGCATGGCGAGTTTTATGAAATTGTAATTTTTTTGTCATAATTTTTCGGAAATGAAGAAATTAACAAAATGATTTTCACTATTTTTTTTTTTACATACTGTCACCAGTGCAGTACAGCGTCATCGTATAACTGGCATGGCGGTGATCAGGGACACTGACTGGTGACAGTACGAAAAAAAAATTGATAATTTTTTTTTATTATTTTTAATTTTTTATTACATTTTTTTCTTTTTTTTAAGATTATTTTTTCATATTTCACTATGACCAAAGTAGTATAATGTTACCATAGTAACATTGTGCTACTTTGGGGGAGTGATCAGTATTTTTTATTTTACACAATTTGCTTATAGCAAAGAATTACTTTGCTATAAGCAAGCATTTACCTGAATGAAATTGATTTATTCTGTTTTTTGTTTTTTTTTGTGTGATTTGGCCACGGCTAATCACATGACACAGCTGGGCTGTGATTGGCCCAGCTTGTGCATGTGATCGCTGTGACCATTCACAGCTAGACACACTTGTATACAATGGATGGCATGAAAGGAAGCCATCCATTGTATACAACTGTCGTGACCTGCTGTGATTGGTCACAGCAGGTCACATGGTACTGGCAACGGGGACGGTACACAGATCTGTCATCGGCCGTGCCCGACGTACATAGCCAGTGACAGATCGTGCCGCAGCGCGGCCCTGTAGGCGTGTGCAATGCGCGCTCTGGAAAGGACGCCATATGGCGTCCACCCGGAGGGATGAGCAACGGATTAACATAACTCTTACATAACACTTCATACAGTACAATCAAATAATAACTGACAGTCATGATCCCAACCGGGTCCAAGGTCTTCGAAGGCACTGTTACTCACATCAATAACTCGGCTGTATCTACACCCAATGAAAAGGCCCCCAGCCACTACTACACCACCTCGGGGACAATACTACAGCTACGTAGTCCCAGATACAGCCAATGAACTCCAACCTTACCAACATGACCTTATAATTGGGAAGGAACACCCATACCTACGATGGGCCCAACCCATAATCCACCAAATGGTCACTCCAGCACCGCCTTCAAAGACCCAGCGACCCCTGCCGGCTGCCACGACAAAACAAAAAACGCCAAACACCCCAGAACACAAAATGACGATCAAGGAAAGAAAATAAAATCAAGGAACCCAAACAAAACCAAACAACATGACAAACACAAAGGACAAGACCAGTAACAAAAACAGGGAACTTATACCCCCTTCCTGCCCAGGCCAATTTCCAGCTTCCAGCGCTGTCACACTTTGAATGACAATTGCGCGGTCATGCAACACTGTACCCATATGAAATTTTTATCATTTTTTTTGTGACAGACAGAGATTTGTTTTGGTGGTATTTAATCACCTCTGGGTTTTTATTTTTTCTTAAACAAACAAAAAAACCACTGAAAATTTAGAAAAAAAAAGTTTTTTCTTAGTTTTTGTTATAAAATTTTGTAAATAAGTGATTTTTCTCCTTCACTGATGTGCGCTAATGAAGCGGCAGTGATAGACACTTATAGGTGGCACTAATGGGCACTGATGAGGAGGCACTGGTAGGTGGCACTGATGGGCATTGACAGGCTTCACTGATGGGCACTGAAAGGCAGAAATGATAGGCGGCACTGATAGGCGGCACTGATAGACGGCACTGACTGGCATTGTTAGGTGGCACTGGCTGGCACTGATGGGTGACACTGAAAGGCAGCTCAGATGGGCACTGATATGTGGCATTGATGTGGCACTGGTGAGCAATGGCAGGTGACACGGATGAGCACTGATGGACACGGACAGGTGGTACTGCTGGGGCTACACTGATCATCAAGGCACACTGATCATCAGTGCCCTGATGATCAGTGTACATGTCCTCTCCACGGAAAACCGATTACCAGCTCTCCTCTCCTCAGGGGCTGTCAGCGTGACGGCTCGTGAGGAGAGAAATGCCGGTAACCGGCATTTCCCAGTTTACATGCGATCACCTGTGATTGGACACAGCTGATCACATGACCGAGCTGACATCTTCGGCTCTTTCCGTGAATCGGTGATCCGCTGTGTCCGAGGGACACAGTGCACCAGCGATCGCCGCGCTGCACGCTCCCAGAGCCACGCATGCACGGTAAGAATGGGAGGACGTCATATGACGTCCTCTCAGAACGAGAGAACCACCTCGTGGAGAACCTATATGGTGGGCGGGAGACGGTTAAACAGTAAAAACAAAACTTTTGCAATGATTTATGTTTATCAGACCAAACAAGAGCAAACGAGAAGAATTCACCTTTAGGGTTGAGTGCTGATTCACATACTGTGTATATATATATATATATGAAAATCCATCATTCTCGATGTACTAGATGGCCTATCTCATTTCTTGAGGCCCCAAAACACCAGGACAGTGCGAATACCCCCCAGATGACCGCCTTTTTGGAAAGCAAACAGTCCAAGGTATTTAGTAAGAGTTATTTGATGGTTTTATTTTTCGAAAATTAATAAATAAAAAAAAAAATCACTTTTTTTTTTATTTAAAAAGTAAAGTGTTAATAAGAAAACACCCTCACTGTGTAAGGGAAGATAAGGCTTGTCACCATGCTCCCAGAACAATGTACTGGGACCATGAAAGGCTTTCCAAATAGATAAAATGAGAGAAAATGAATGTTAACCATTTGCCGCCCGCCCTATGGCCGAATGGCGGCCGGCAAATGTCATCAGTGTTCCGGGTGGACGCCATATGGCGTCCTCCCGCACATGTGCAGATTGCGCTCCTGCAGAGCCACGCAGTGGCGCGATCTGTCACCGGCCGTGTACCTCGGACACGGCCGATGACAGAACTGAGTATCAGCCCCGTTGCCGGTACCATGTGACCTGCTGTGACCAATCACAGCAGGTCACATGACAGTTGTATACAATGGATGGCTTCATTCATGCCATCCATTGTATACTAGTGTCTAGCTGTGAATGGTCACAGCTAATCACATGCACATGTCATGTGATTAGCTGTGGCCAAATCACAGCTAAGCACAAAAAAAAAAAAAAAAAACCCTGAATGAATCGATGTCATTATGGTAACATTGTACTACTCTGGTCATAGTGAAATATGAAAAAAAAATCTTAAAAAAAAAGAAGAAAAAAATGTAATAAAAAATAATAAAAAAAATATATATATATTTTTTTTTTTTTTCATTCTGTCACCAATCAGTGTCCCTGATCATCGCCATGCCAGTTATATGATGACGCTGTACAAAAAAAAATAGTGAAACTAATTTTTAAAATTTTTTCATTTTCCGAAATATTATGACAAAAAAAATACAACTTCAAAAAACTCGCCATGCCTCCTATGAAGTACGTCGGACTGTCTACTTTACAAAAAGGGGTAATTTGGGGGATATCTGTACTGTTCTGACATTCTTGGACCTCAAGAAATTAGATTGGCCGCCAGTACTTCAGGATTGATCAATATTCAGATCTATACCATAGTTTGTGAACTCTATAACTTTCCTACGAACTAAAAAATACATCCTAATTTGGGTTATTTTCACCAAAGACATGTAGCAGAATACATCTCGGCCAAAATTTATGAAGAACAATTATTTATTTGCAAACTTTTATAACAGAAACAAAGAAAAATGCGTTTTTTTCAAAATTGTTGGTTTTTTTTTTGTTCATTTAGCAAAAAATAAAAACCCCAGCGGTGATTAAATACCACCAAAAGAAAGCTCTAGTTGTGTAAAGAAAATGATAAAATTTTAGTTTGGGTACAATGTTGTATGAGCGCGCAATTGTCATTCAAGGTGTGAAAGCGCTGAAACCTGAAAACTGGCCTGGGCAGGAAGGTGTAAAAGTGCCCGTTATTGAATTGGTTAAAAAAATAAAAACAAAGCCCAAAAAAAACCAAAAGTAACAACCGTTTATCTCATGTCCAGTGCAGAGCCTCGAACCTATGACCATGCACTCTTTAGACTGGCACGCTAACCACTGTGCTGCGGTTGTTACCTGGTATAGGCCCGGTCAAACTGACCCTTGTTTTCAAAAACTGCCAACTGTCACCTGCCCAATGTCAAGTAGCTATAGTGCACTTTGAATGACAATTGCGCGCTCATACAACACTGTACCCAAACTAAAATTTTATCATTTTTTTCACACAACTAGAGCTTTCTTTTGGTGGTATTTCATCACCACTGGGGTTTTTATTGTTTGCTAAATTAACAAAAAAAGACAGAAAATTTTGGAAAAAAAAAAAACACGTTTTCTTTGTTTCTGTTATAAAAGTTTGCAAATAAATAATTGTTTTTCATAAATTTAGGCCAAGATGTATTCTGCTACATGTCTTTGGTGAAAATAACCCAAATTAGTATTTATTATTTAGTCTGTAGGAAAGTTATAGAGTTCACAAACTATGGGATATATCTGAAAATTGATCAATCCTGAAGTACTGAAAGCCAATCTCATTTTTTGAGGTCCAAGAATGTCAGGACAGTACAGATATCCCCCAAATGACCCCTTATTGCAAAGTAGACCGTCCGATGTATTTCATAACAGGCATGGCGAGTTTTATGAAATTGTAATTTTTTTGTCATAATTTTTCGGAAATGAAGAAATTAAAAAAATGATTTTCACTATTTTTTTTTTTACATACTGTCACCAGTGCAGTACAGCGTCATCGTATAACTGGCATGGCGGTGATCAGGGACACTGACTGGTGACAGTACGAAAAAAAAATTGATAATTTTTTTTTATTATTTTTAATTTTTTATTACATTTTTTTCTTTTTTTTAAGATTATTTTTTCATATTTCACTATGACCAAAGTAGTATAATGTTACCATAGTAACATTGTGCTACTTTGGGGGAGTGATCAGTATTTTTTATTTTACACAATTTGCTTATAGCAAAGAATTACTTTGCTATAAGCAAGCATTTTCCTGAATGAAATTGATTTATTCTGTTTTTTTGTTTTTTTTTGTGTGATTTGGCCACGGCTAATCACATGACACAGCTGGGCTGTGATTGGCCCAGCTTGTGCATGTGATCGCTGTGACCATTCACAGCTAGACACACTTGTATACAATGGATGGCATGAAAGGAAGCCATCCATTGTATACAACTGTCGTGACCTGCTGTGATTGGTCACAGCAGGTCACATGGTACTGGCAACGGGGACGGTACACAGATCTGTCATCGGCCGTGTCCGACGTACATGGCCAGTGACAGATCGTGCCGCAGCGCGGCCCTGTAGGCGTGTGCAATGCGCGCTCTGGAAAGGACGCCATATGGCGTCCACCCGGAGGGATGAGCAACGGATTAACATAACTCTTACATAACACTTCATACAGTACAATCAAATAATAACTGACAGTCATGATCCCAACCGGGTCCAAGGTCTTCGAAGGCACTGTTACTCACATCAATAACTCGGCTGTATCTACACCCAATGAAAAGGCCCCCAGCCACTACTACACCACCTCGGGGACAATACTACAGCTACGTAGTCCCAGATACAGCCAATGAACTCCAACCTTACCAACATGACCTTATAATTGGGAAGGAACACCCATACCTACGATGGGCCCAACCCATAATCCACCAAATGGTCACTCCAGCACCGCCTTCAAAGACCCAGCGACCCCTGCCGGCTGCCACGACAAAACAAAAAACGCCAAACACCCCAGAACACAAAATGACGATCAAGGAAAGAAAATAAAATCAAGGAACCCAAACAAAACCAAACAACATGACAAACACAAAGGACAAGACCAGTAACAAAAACAGGGCACTTATACCCCCTTCCTGCCCAGGCCAATTTCCAGCTTCCAGCGCTGTCACACTTTGAATGACAATTGCGCGGTCATGCAACACTGTACCCATATGAAATTTTTATCATTTTTTTTGTGACAGACAGAGATTTGTTTTGATGGTATTTAATCACCTCTGGGTTTTTATTTTTTCTTAAACAAACAAAAAACCACTGAAAATTTAGAAAAAAAAAGTTTTTTCTTAGTTTTTGTTATAAAATTTTGTAAATAAGTGATTTTTCTCCTTCACTGATGTGCGCTAATGAAGCGGCAGTGATAGACACTTATAGGTGGCACTAATGGGCACTGATGAGGAGGCACTGGTAGGTGGCACTGATGGGCATTGACAGGCTTCACTGATGGGCACTGAAAGGCAGAAATGATAGGCGGCACTGATAGGCGGCACTGATAGACGGCACTGACTGGCATTGATAGGTGGCACTGGCTGGCACTGATGGGTGACACTGAAAGGCAGCTCAGATGGGCACTGATATGTGGCATTGATGTGGCACTGGTGAGCAATGGCAGGTGACACGGATGAGCACTGATGGACACGGACAGGTGGTACTGCTGGGGCTACACTGATCATCAAGGCACACTGATCATCAGTGCCCTGATGATCAGTGTACATGTCCTCTCCGCGGAAAACCGATTACCAGCTCTCCTCTCCTCAGGGGCTGTCAGCGTGACGGCTCGTGAGGAGAGAAATGCCGGTAACCGGCATTTCCCAGTTTACATGCGATCACCTGTGATTGGACACAGCTGATCACATGACCGAGCTGACATCTTCGGCTCTTTCCGTGAATCGGTGATCCGCTGTGTCCGAGGGACACAGTGCACCAGCGATCGCCGCGCTGCACGCTCCCAGAGCCACGCATGCACGGTAAGAATGGGAGGACGTCATATGACGTCCTCTCAGAACGAGAGAACCACCTCGTGGAGAACCTATATGGTGGGCGGGAGACGGTTAAACAGTAAAAACAAAACTTTTGCAATGATTTATGTTTATCAGACCAAACAAGAGCAAACGAGAAGAATTCACCTTTAGGGTTGAGTGCTGATTCACATACTGTATATATATATATATATATGAAAATCCATCATTCTCGATGTACTAGATGGCCTATCTCATTTCTTGAGGCCCCAAAACACCAGGACAGTGCGAATACCCCCCAGATGACCGCCTTTTTGGAAAGCAAACAGTCCAAGGTATTTAGTAAGAGTTATTTGATGGTTTTATTTTTCGAAAATTAATAAATAAAAAAAAAATCACTTTTTTTTTTATTTAAAAAGTAAAGTGTTAATAAGAAAACACCCTCACTGTGTAAGGGAAGATAAGGCTTGTCACCATGCTCCCAGAACAATGTACTGGGACCATGAAAGGCTTTCCAAATAGATAAAATGAGAGAAAATGAATGTTAACCATTTGCCGCCCGCCCTATGGCCGAATGGCGGCCGGAAAATGTCATCAGTGTTCCGGGTGGACGCCATATGGCGTCCTCCCGCACATGTGCAGATTGCGCTCCTGCAGAGCCACGCAGTGGCGCGATCTGTCACCGGCCGTGTACCTCGGACACGGCCGATGACAGAACTGAGTATCAGCCCCGTTGCCGGTACCATGTGACCTGCTGTGACCAATCACAGCAGGTCACATGACAGTTGTATACAATGGATGGGTTCATTCATGCCATCCATTGTATACTAGTGTCTAGCTGTGAATGGTCACAGCTAATCACATGCACATGTCATGTGATTAGCTGTGGCCAAATCACAGCTAAGCACAAAAAAAAAAAAAAAAAACCCTGAATGAATCGATGTCATTATGGTAACATTGTACAACTCTGGTCATAGTGAAATATGAAAAAAAAATCTTAAAAAAAAAGAAGAAAAAAATGGAATAAAAAATAATAAAAAAAATATATATATATATTTTTTTTTTTCATTCTGTCACCAATCAGTGTCCCTGATCATCGCCATGCCAGTTATATGATGACGCTGTACAAAAAAAAATAGTGAAACTAATTTTTAAAATTTTTTCATTTTCCGAAATATTATGACAAAAAAAATACAACTTCAAAAAACTCGCCATGCCTCCTATGAAGTACGTCGGACTGTCTACTTTACAAAAAGGGGTAATTTGGGGGATATCTGTACTGTTCTGACATTCTTGGACCTCAAGAAATTAGATTGGCCGCCAGTACTTCAGGATTGATCAATATTCAGATCTATACCATAGTTTGTGAACTCTATAACTTTCCTACGAACTAAAAAATACATCCTAATTTGGGTTATTTTCACCAAAGACATGTAGCAGAATACATCTCGGCCAAAATTTATGAAGAACAATTATTTATTTGCAAACTTTTATAACAGAAACAAAGAAAAATGTGTTTTTTTCAAAATTGTTGGTTTTTTTTTTGTTCATTTAGCAAAAAATAAAAACCCCAGCGGTGATTAAATACCACCAAAAGAAAGCTCTAGTTGTGTAAAGAAAATGATAAAATTTTAGTTTGGGTACAATGTTGTATGAGCGCGCAATTGTCATTCAAGGTGTGAAAGCGCTGAAACCTGAAAACTGGCCTGGGCAGGAAGGTGTAAAAGTGCCCATTATTGAATTGGTTAAAAAAATAAAAACAAAGCCCAAAAAAAACCAAAAGTAACAACCGTTTATCTCATGTCCAGTGCAGAGCCTCGAACCTATGACCATGCACTCTTTAGACTGGCACGCTAACCACTGTGCTGCGGTTGTTACCTGGTATAGGCCCGGTCAAACTGACCCTTGTTTTCAAAAACTGCCAACTGTCACCTGCCCAATGTCAAGTAGCTATAGTGCACTTTGAATGACAATTGCGCGCTCATACAACACTGTACCCAAACTAAAATTTTATCATTTTTTTCCCACAACTAGAGCTTTCTTTTGGTGGTATTTCATCACCACTGGGGTTTTTATTGTTTGCTAAATTAACAAAAAAAGACAGAAAATTTTGGAAAAAAAAAAAACACGTTTTCTTTGTTTCTGTTATAAAAGTTTGCAAATAAATAATTGTTTTTCATAAATTTAGGCCAAGATGTATTCTGCTACATGTCTTTGGTGAAAATAACCCAAATTAGTATTTATTATTTAGTCTGTAGGAAAGTTATAGAGTTCACAAACTATGGGATATATCTGAAAATTGATCAATCCTGAAGTACTGAAAGCCAATCTCATTTTTTGAGGTCCAAGAATGTCAGGACAGTACAGATATCCCCCAAATGACCCCTTATTGCAAAGTAGACCGTCCGATGTATTTCATAACAGGCATGGCGAGTTTTATGAAATTGTAATTTTTTTGTCATAATTTTTCGGAAATGAAGAAATTAAAAAAATGATTTTCACTATTTTTTTTTTTACATACTGTCACCAGTGCAGTACAGCGTCATCGTATAACTGGCATGGCGGTGATCAGGGACACTGACTGGTGACAGTACGAAAAAAAAATTGATAATTTTTTTTTATTATTTTTAATTTTTTATTACATTTTTTTCTTTTTTTTAAGATTATTTTTTCATATTTCACTATGACCAAAGTAGTATAATGTTACCATAGTAACATTGTGCTACTTTGGGGGAGTGATCAGTATTTTTTATTTTACACAATTTGCTTATAGCAAAGGATTACTTTGCTATAAGCAAGCATTTACCTGAATGAAATTGATTTATTCTGTTTTTTTGTTTTTTTTTTGTGTGATTTGGCCACGGCTAATCACATGACACAGCTGGGCTGTGATTGGCCCAGCTTGTGCATGTGATCGCTGTGACCATTCACAGCTAGACACACTTGTATACAATGGATGGCATGAAAGGAAGCCATCCATTGTATACAACTGTCGTGACCTGCTGTGATTGGTCACAGCAGGTCACATGGTACTGGCAACGGGGACGGTACACAGATCTGTCATCGGCCGTGTCCGACGTACATGGCCAGTGACAGATCGTGCCGCAGCGCGGCCCTGTAGGCGTGTGCAATGCGCGCTCTGGAAAGGACGCCATATGGCGTCCACCCGGAGGGATGAGCAACGGATTAACATAACTCTTACATAACACTTCATACAGTACAATCAAATAATAACTGACAGTCATGATCCCAACCGGGTCCAAGGTCTTCGAAGGCACTGTTACTCACATCAATAACTCGGCTGTATCTACACCCAATGAAAAGGCCCCCAGCCACTACTACACCACCTCGGGGACAATACTACAGCTACGTAGTCCCAGATACAGCCAATGAACTCCAACCTTACCAACATGACCTTATAATTGGGAAGGAACACCCATACCTACGATGGGCCCAACCCATAATCCACCAAATGGTCACTCCAGCACCGCCTTCAAAGACCCAGCGACCCCTGCCGGCTGCCACGACAAAACAAAAAACGCCAAACACCCCAGAACACAAAATGACGATCAAGGAAAGAAAATAAAATCAAGGAACCCAAACAAAACCAAACAACATGACAAACACAAAGGACAAGACCAGTAACAAAAACAGGGCACTTATACCCCCTTCCTGCCCAGGCCAATTTCCAGCTTCCAGCGCTGTCACACTTTGAATGACAATTGCGCGGTCATGCAACACTGTACCCATATGAAATTTTTATCATTTTTTTTGTGACAGACAGAGATTTGTTTTGGTGGTATTTAATCACCTCTGGGTTTCTATTTTTTCTTAAACAAACAAAAAACCACTGAAAATTTAGAAAAAAAAAGTTTTTTCTTAGTTTTTGTTAAAAATTTTGTAAATAAGTGATTTTTCTCCTTCACTGATGTGCGCTAATGAAGCGGCAGTGATAGACACTTATAGGTGGCACTAATGGGCACTGATGAGGAGGCACTGGTAGGTGGCACTGATGGGCATTGACAGGCTTCACTGATGGGCACTGAAAGGCAGAAATGATAGGCGGCACTGATAGGCGGCACTGATAGACGGCACTGACTGGCATTGATAGGTGGCACTGGCTGGCACTGATGGGTGACACTGAAAGGCAGCTCAGATGGGCACTGATATGTGGCATTGATGTGGCACTGGTGAGCAATGGCAGGTGACACGGATGAGCACTGATGGACACTGACAGGTGGTACTGCTGGGGCTACACTGATCATCAAGGCACACTGATCATCAGTGCCCTGATGATCAGTGTACATGTCCTCTCCGCGGAAAACCGATTACCAGCTCTCCTCTCCTCACGGGCTGTCAGCGTGACGGCTCGTGAGGAGAGAAATGCCGGTAACCGGCATTTCCCAGTTTACATGCGATCACCTGTGATTGGACACAGCTGATCACATGACCGAGCTGACATCTTCGGCTCTTTCCGTGAATCGGTGATCCGCTGTGTCCGAGGGACACAGTGCACCAGCGATCGCCGCGCTGCGCGCTCCCAGAGCCACGCATGCACGGTAAGAATGGGAGGACGTCATATGACGTCCTCTCAGAACGAGAGAACCACCTCGTGGAGAACCTATATGGTGGGCGGGAGACGGTTAAACAGTAAAAACAAAACTTTTGCAATGATTTATGTTTATCAGACCAAACAAGAGCAAACGAGAAGAATTCACCTTTAGGGTTGAGTGCTGATTCACATACTGTATATATATATATATATATATATATGAAAATCCATCATTCTCGATGTACTAGATGGCCTATCTCATTTCTTGAGGCCCCAAAACACCAGGACAGTGCGAATACCCCCCAGATGACCGCCTTTTTGGAAAGCAAACAGTCCAAGGTATTTAGTAAGAGTTATTTGATGGTTTTATTTTTCGAAAATTAATAAATAAAAAAAATAATCACTTTTTTTTTTATTTAAAAAGTAAAGTGTTAATAAGAAAACACCCTCACTGTGTAAGGGAAGATAAGGCTTGTCACCATGCTCCCAGAACAATGTACTGGGACCATGAAAGGCTTTCCAAATAGATAAAATGAGAGAAAATGAATGTTAACCATTTGCCGCCCGCCCTATGGCCGAATGGCGGCCGGCAAATGTCATCAGTGTTCCGGGTGGACGCCATATGGCGTCCTCCCGCACATGTGCAGATTGCGCTCCTGCAGAGCCACGCAGTGGCGCGATCTGTCACCGGCCGTGTACCTCGGACACGGCCGATGACAGAACTGAGTATCAGCCCCGTTGCCGGTACCATGTGACCTGCTGTGACCAATCACAGCAGGTCACATGACAGTTGTATACAATGGATGGCTTCATTCATGCCATCCATTGTATACTAGTGTCTAGCTGTGAATGGTCACAGCTAATCACATGCACATGTCATGTGATTAGCTGTGGCCAAATCACAGCTAAGCACAAAAAAAAAAAAAAAACCCCTGAATGAATTGATGTCATTATGGTAACATTGTACTACTCTGGTCATAGTGAAATATGAAAAAAAATCTTAAAAAAAAAGAAGAAAAAAATGTAATAAAAAATAATAAAAAAAAAATATATATATATTTTATTTTTTTTTTCATTCTGTCACCAATCAGTGTCCCTGATCATCGCCATGCCAGTTATATGATGACGCTGTACAAAAAAAAATAGTGAAACTAATTTTTAAAATTTTTTCATTTTCCGAAATATTATGACAAAAAAAATACAACTTCAAAAAACTCGCCATGCCTCCTATGAAGTACGTCGGACTGTCTACTTTACAAAAAGGGGTAATTTGGGGGATATCTGTACTGTTCTGACATTCTTGGACCTCAAGAAATTAGATTGGCCGCCAGTACTTCAGGATTGATCAATATTCAGATCTATACCATAGTTTGTGAACTCTATAACTTTCCTACGAACTAAAAAATACATCCTAATTTGGGTTATTTTCACCAAAGACATGTAGCAGAATACATCTCGGCCAAAATTTATGAAGAACAATTATTTATTTGCAAACTTTTATAACAGAAACAAAGAAAAATGTGTTTTTTTCAAAATTGTTGGTTTTTTTTTTGTTCATTTAGCAAAAAATAAAAACCCCAGCGGTGATTAAATACCACCAAAAGAAAGCTCTAGTTGTGTAAAGAAAATGATAAAATTTTAGTTTGGGTACAATGTTGTATGAGCGCGCAATTGTCATTCAAGGTGTGAAAGCGCTGAAACCTGAAAACTGGCCTGGGCAGGAAGGTGTAAAAGTGCCCGTTATTGAATTGGTTAAAAAAAAAAAAACAAAGCCCAAAAAAAACCAAAAGTAACAACCGTTTATCTCATGTCCAGTGCAGAGCATCGAACCTATGACCATGCACTCTTTAGACTGGCACGCTAACCACTGTACTGCGGTTGTTACCTGGTATAGGCCCGGTCAAACTGACCCTTGTTTTTAAAAACTGCCAACTGTCACCTGCCCAATGTCAAGTAGCTATAGTGCACTTTGAATGACAATTGCGCGCTCATACAACACTGTACCCAAACTAAAATTTTATCATTTTTTTCACACAACTAGAGCTTTCTTTTGGTGGTATTTCATCACCACTGGGGTTTTTATTGTTTGCTAAATTAACAAAAAAAGACAGAAAATTTTGGAAAAAAAAAAAACACGTTTTCTTTGTTTCTGTTATAAAAGTTTGCAAATAAATAATTGTTTTTCATAAATTTAGGCCAAGATGTATTCTGCTACATGTCTTTGGTGAAAATAACCCAAATTAGTATTTATTATTTAGTCTGTAGGAAAGTTATAGAGTTCACAAACTATGGGATATATCTGAAAATTGATCAATCCTGAAGTACTGAAAGCCAATCTCATTTTTTGAGGTCCAAGAATGTCAGGACAGTACAGATATCCCCCAAATGACCCCTTATTGCAAAGCAGACCGTCCGATGTATTTCATAACAGGCATGGCGAGTTTTATGAAATTGTAATTTTTTTGTCATAATTTTTCGGAAATGAAGAAATTAAAAAAATGATTTTCACTATTTTTTTTTTTACATACTGTCACCAGTGCAGTACAGCGTCATCGTATAACTGGCATGGCGGTGATCAGGGACACTGACTGGTGACAGTACGAAAAAAAAATTGATAATTTTCTTTATTATTTTTAATTTTTTATTACATTTTTTCTTTTTTTTAATATTATTTTTTCATATTTCACTATGACCAAAGTAGTATAATGTTACCATAGTAACATTGTGCTACTTTGGGGGAGTGATCAGTATTTTTTATTTTACACAATTTGCTTATAGCAAAGAATTACTTTGCTATAAGCAAAGCATTTACCTGAATGAAATTGATTTATTCTGTTTTTTTGTTTTTTTTTTGTGTGATTTGGCCACGGCTAATCACATGACACAGCTGGGCTGTGATTGGCCCAGCTTGTGCATGTGATCGCTGTGACCATTCACAGCTAGACACACTTGTATACAATGGATGGCATGAAAGGAAGCCATCCATTGTATACAACTGTCGTGACCTGCTGTGATTGGTCACAGCAGGTCACATGGTACTGGCAACGGGGACGGTACACAGATCTGTCATCGGCCGTGTCCGACGTACATGGCCAGTGACAGATCGTGCCGCAGCGCGGCCCTGTAGGCGTGTGCAATGCGCGCTCTGGAAAGGACGCCATATGGCGTCCACCCGGAGGGATGAGCAACGGATTAACATAACTCTTACATAACACTTCATACAGTACAATCAAATAATAACTGACAGTCATGATCCCAACCGGGTCCAAGGTCTTCGAAGGCACTGTTACTCACATCAATAACTCGGCTGTATCTACACCCAATGAAAAGGCCCCCAGCCACTACTACACCACCTCGGGGACAATACTACAGCTACGTAGTCCCAGATACAGCCAATGAACTCCAACCTTACCAACATGACCTTATAATTGGGAAGGAACACCCATACCTACGATGGGCCCAACCCATAATCCACCAAATGGTCACTCCAGCACCGCCTTCAAAGACCCAGCGACCCCTGCCGGCTGCCACGACAAAACAAAAAACGCCAAACACCCCAGAACACAAAATGACGATCAAGGAAAGAAAATAAAATCAAGGAACCCAAACAAAACCAAACAACATGACAAACACAAAGGACAAGACCAGTAACAAAAACATGGCACTTATACCCCCTTCCTGCCCAGGCCAATTTCCAGCTTCCAGCGCTGTCACACTTTGAATGACAATTGCGCGGTCATGCAACACTGTACCCATATGAAATTTTTATCATTTTTTTTGTGACAGACAGAGATTTGTTTTGGTGGTATTTAATCACCTCTGGGTTTTTATTTTTTCTTAAACAAACAAAAAACCACTGAAAATTTAGAAAAAAAAAGTTTTTTCTTAGTTTTTGTTATAAAATTTTGTAAATAAGTGATTTTTCTCCTTCACTGATGTGCGCTAATGAAGCGGCAGTGATAGACACTTATAGGTGGCACTAATGGGCACTGATGAGGAGGCACTGGTAGGTGGCACTGATGGGCATTGACAGGCTTCACTGATGGGCACTGAAAGGCAGAAATGATAGGCGGCACTGATAGGCGGCACTGATAGACGGCACTGACTGGCATTGATAGGTGGCACTGGCTGGCACTGATGGGTGACACTGAAAGGCAGCTCAGATGGGCACTGATATGTGGCATTGATGTGGCACTGGTGAGCAATGGCAGGTGACACGGATGAGCACTGATGGACACTGACAGGTGGTACTGCTGGGGCTACACTGATCATCA
Source organism: Staurois parvus (assembly GCF_062004578.1). NCBI lineage: Eukaryota > Metazoa > Chordata > Amphibia > Anura > Ranidae > Staurois > Staurois parvus. The sequence goes on from NW_028318379.1 coordinate 44,181, forward strand.
AGGCACACTGATCATCAGTGCCCTGATGATCAGTGTACATGTCCTCTCCGCGGAAAACCGATTACCAGCTCTCCTCTCCTCACGGGCTGTCAGCGTGACGGCTCGTGAGGAGAGAAATGCCGGTAACCGGCATTTCCCAGTTTACATGCGATCACCTGTGATTGGACACAGCTGATCACATGACCGAGCTGACATCTTCGGCTCTTTCCGTGAATCGGTGATCCGCTGTGTCCGAGGGACACAGTGCACCAGCGATCGCCGCGCTGCGCGCTCCCAGAGCCACGCATGCACGGTAAGAATGGGAGGACGTCATATGACGTCCTCTCAGAACGAGAGAACCACCTCGTGGAGAACCTATATGGTGGGCGGGAGACGGTTAAACAGTAAAAACAAAACTTTTGCAATGATTTATGTTTATCAGACCAAACAAGAGCAAACGAGAAGAATTCACCTTTAGGGTTGAGTGCTGATTCACATACTGTGTATATATATATATATGAAAATCCATCATTCTCGATGTACTAGATGGCCTATCTCATTTCTTGAGGCCCCAAAACACCAGGACAGTGCGAATACCCCCCAGATGACCGCCTTTTTGGAAAGCAAACAGTCCAAGGTATTTAGTAAGAGTTATTTGATGGTTTTATTTTTCGAAAATTAATAAATAAAAAAAAAAATCACTTTTTTTTTTATTTAAAAAGTAAAGTGTTAATAAGAAAACACCCTCACTGTGTAAGGGAAGATAAGGCTTGTCAACATGCTCCCAGAACAATGTACTGGGACCATGAAAGGCTTTCCAAATAGATAAAATGAGAGAAAATGAATGTTAACCATTTGCCGCCCGCCCTATGGCCGAATGGTGGCCGGCAAATGTCATCAGTGTTCCGGGTGGACGCCATATGGCGTCCTCCCGCACATGTGCAGATTGCGCTCCTGCAGAGCCACGCAGTGGCGCGATCTGTCACCGGCCGTGTACCTCGGACACGGCCGATGACAGAACTGAGTATCAGCCCCGTTGCCAGTACCATGTGACCTGCTGTGACCAATCACAGCAGGTCACATGACAGTTGTATACAATGGATAGCTTCATTCATGCCATCCATTGTATACTAGTGTCTAGCTGTGAATGGTCACAGCTAATCACATGCACATGTCATGTGATTAGCTGTGGCCAAATCACAGCTAAGCACAAAAAAAAAAAAAAAACCCTGAATGAATCGATGTCATTATGGTAACATTGTACTACTCTGGTCATAGTGAAATATGAAAAAAAAATCTTAAAAAAAAAGAAGAAAAAAATGTAATAAAAAATAATAAAAAAAAAAATATATATATATATTTTTTTTTTTCATTCTGTCACCAATCAGTGTCCCTGATCATCGCCATGCCAGTTATATGATGACGCTGTACAAAAAAAAATAGTGAAACTAATTTTTAAAATTTTTTCATTTTCCGAAATATTATGACAAAAAAAATACAACTTCAAAAAACTCGCCATGCCTCCTATGAAGTACGTCGGACTGTCTACTTTACAAAAAGGGGTAATTTGGGGGATATCTGTACTGTTCTGACATTCTTGGACCTCAAGAAATTAGATTGGCCGCCAGTACTTCAGGATTGATCAATATTCAGATCTATACCATAGTTTGTGAACTCTATAACTTTCCTACGAACTAAAAAATACATCCTAATTTGGGTTATTTTCACCAAAGACATGTAGCAGAATACATCTCGGCCAAAATTTATGAAGAACAATTATTTATTTGCAAACTTTTATAACAGAAACAAAGAAAAATGTGTTTTTTTCAAAATTGTTGGTTTTTTTTTGTTCATTTAGCAAAAAATAAAAACCCCAGCGGTGATTAAATACCACCAAAAGAAAGCTCTAGTTGTGTAAAGAAAATGATAAAATTTTAGTTTGGGTACAATGTTGTATGAGCGCGCAATTGTCATTCAAGGTGTGAAAGCGCTGAAACCTGAAAACTGGCCTGGGCAGGAAGGTGTAAAAGTGCCCGTTATTGAATTGGTTAAAAAAAAAAAAAACAAAGCCCAAAAAAAACCAAAAGTAACAACCGTTTATCTCATGTCCAGTGCAGAGCCTCGAACCTATGACCATGCACTCTTTAGACTGGCACGCTAACCACTGTGCTGCGGTTGTTACCTGGTATAGGCCCGGTCAAACTGACCCTTGTTTTCAAAAACTGCCAACTGTCACCTGCCCAATGTCAAGTAGCTATAGTGCACTTTGAATGACAATTGCGCGCTCATACAACACTGTACCCAAACTAAAATTTTATCATTTTTTTCACACAACTAGAGCTTTCTTTTGGTGGTATTTCATCACCACTGGGGTTTTTATTGTTTGCTAAATTAACAAAAAAAGACAGAAAATTTTGGGAAAAAAAAAACACGTTTTCTTTGTTTCTGTTATAAAAGTTTGCAAATAAATAATTGTTTTTCATAAATTTAGGCCAAGATGTATTCTGCTACATGTCTTTGGTGAAAATAACCCAAATTAGTATTTATTATTTAGTCTGTAGGAAAGTTATAGAGTTCACAAACTATGGGATATATCTGAAAATTGATCAATCCTGAAGTACTGAAAGCCAATCTCATTTTTTGAGGTCCAAGAATGTCAGGACAGTACAGATATCCCCCAAATGACCCCTTATTGCAAAGTAGACCGTCCGATGTATTTCATAACAGGCATGGCGAGTTTTATGAAATTGTAATTTTTTTGTCATAATTTTTCAGAAATGAAGAAATTAAAAAAATGATTTTCACAATTTTTTTTTTTACATACTGTCACCAGTGCAGTACAGCGTCATCGTATAACTGGCATGGCGGTGATCAGGGACACTGACTGGTGACAGTACGAAAAAAAAATTGATAATTTTTTTTTATTATTTTTAATTATTTATTACATTTTTTTCTTTTTTTTAAGATTATTTTTTCATATTTCACTATGACCAAAGTAGTATAATGTTACCATAGTAACATTGTGCTACTTTGGGGGAGTGATCAGTATTTTTTATTTTACACAATTTGCTTATAGCAAAGAATTACTTTGCTATAAGCAAGCATTTACCTGAATGAAATTGATTTATTCTGTTTTTTTGTTTTTTTGTGTGTGATTTGGCCACGGCTAATCACATGACACAGCTGGGCTGTGATTGGCCCAGCTTGTGCATGTGATCGCTGTGACCATTCACAGCTAGACACACTTGTATACAATGGATGGCATGAAAGGAAGCCATCCATTGTATACAACTGTCGTGACCTGCTGTGATTGGTCACAGCAGGTCACATGGTACTGGCAACGGGGACGGTACACAGATCTGTCATCGGCCGTGTCCGACGTACATGGCCAGTGACAGATCGTGCCGCAGCGCGGCCCTGTAGGCGTGTGCAATGCGCGCTCTGGAAAGGACGCCATATGGCGTCCACCCGGAGGGATGAGCAACGGATTAACATAACTCTTACATAACACTTCATACAGTACAATCAAATAATAACTGACAGTCATGATCCCAACCGGGTCCAAGGTCTTCGAAGGCACTGTTACTCACATCAATAACTCGGCTGTATCTACACCCAATGAAAAGGCCCCCAGCCACTACTACACCACCTCGGGGACAATACTACAGCTACGTAGTCCCAGATACAGCCAATGAACTCCAACCTTACCAACATGACCTTATAATTGGGAAGGAACACCCATACCTACGATGGGCCCAACCCATAATCCACCAAATGGTCACTCCAGCACCGCCTTCAAAGACCCAGCGACCCCTGCCGGCTGCCACGACAAAACAAAAAACGCCAAACACCCCAGAACACAAAATGACGATCAAGGAAAGAAAATAAAATCAAGGAACCCAAACAAAACCAAACAACATGACAAACACAAAGGACAAGACCAGTAACAAAAACAGGGCACTTATACCCCCTTCCTGCCCAGGCCAATTTCCAGCTTCCAGCGCTGTCACACTTTGAATGACAATTGCGCGGTCATGCAACACTGTACCCATATGAAATTTTTATCATTTTTTTTGTGACAGACAGAGATTTGTTTTGGTGGTATTTAATCACCTCTGGGTTTCTATTTTTTCTTAAACAAACAAAAAACCACTGAAAATTTAGAAAAAAAAAGTTTTTTCTTAGTTTTTGTTATAAAATTTTGTAAATAAGTGATTTTTCTCCTTCACTGATGTGCGCTAATGAAGCGGCAGTGATAGACACTTATAGGTGGCACTAATGGGCACTGATGAGGAGGCACTGGTAGGTGGCACTGATGGGCATTGACAGGCTTCACTGATGGGCACTGAAAGGCAGAAATGATAGGCGGCACTGATAGGCGGCACTGATAGACGGCACTGACTGGCATTGATAGGTGGCACTGGCTGGCACTGATGGGTGACACTGAAAGGCAGCTCAGATGGGCACTGATATGTGGCATTGATGTGGCACTGGTGAGCAATGGCAGGTGACACGGATGAGCACTGATGGACACTGACAGGTGGTACTGCTGGGGCTACACTGATCATCAAGGCACACTGATCATCAGTGCCCTGATGATCAGTGTACATGTCCTCTCCGCGGAAAACCGATTACCAGCTCTCCTCTCCTCACGGGCTGTCAGCGTGACGGCTCGTGAGGAGAGAAATGCCGGTAACCGGCATTTCCCAGTTTACATGCGATCACCTGTGATTGGACACAGCTGATCACATGACCGAGCTGACATCTTCGGCTCTTTCCGTGAATCGGTGATCCGCTGTGTCCGAGGGACACAGTGCACCAGCGATCGCCGCGCTGCACGCTCCCAGAGCCACGCATGCACGGTAAGAATGGGAGGACGTCATATGACGTCCTCTCAGAACGAGAGAACCACCTCGTGGAGAACCTATATGGTGGGCGGGAGACGGTTAAACAGTAAAAACAAAACTTTTGCAATGATTTATGTTTATCAGACCAAACAAGAGCAAACGAGAAGAATTCACCTTTAGGGTTGAGTGCTGATTCACATACTGTATATATATATATATATATGAAAATCCATCATTCTCGATGTACTAGATGGCCTATCTCATTTCTTGAGGCCCCAAAACACCAGGACAGTGCGAATACCCCCCAGATGACCGCCTTTTTGGAAAGCAAACAGTCCAAGGTATTTAGTAAGAGTTATTTGATGGTTTTATTTTTCGAAAATTAATAAATAAAAAAAAAATCACTTTTTTTTTTATTTAAAAAGTAAAGTGTTAATAAGAAAACACCCTCACTGTGTAAGGGAAGATAAGGCTTGTCACCATGCTCCCAGAACAATGTACTGGGACCATGAAAGGCTTTCCAAATAGATAAAATGAGAGAAAATGAATGTTAACCATTTGCCGCCCGCCCTATGGCCGAATGGCGGCCGGAAAATGTCATCAGTGTTCCGGGTGGACGCCATATGGCGTCCTCCCGCACATGTGCAGATTGCGCTCCTGCAGAGCCACGCAGTGGCGCGATCTGTCACCGGCCGTGTACCTCGGACACGGCCGATGACAGAACTGAGTATCAGCCCCGTTGCCGGTACCATGTGACCTGCTGTGACCAATCACAGCAGGTCACATGACAGTTGTATACAATGGATGGGTTCATTCATGCCATCCATTGTATACTAGTGTCTAGCTGTGAATGGTCACAGCTAATCACATGCACATGTCATGTGATTAGCTGTGGCCAAATCACAGCTAAGCACAAAAAAAAAAAAAAAAAACCCTGAATGAATCGATGTCATTATGATAACATTGTACAACTCTGGTCATAGTGAAATATGAAAAAAAAATCTTAAAAAAAAAGAAGAAAAAAATGGAATAAAAAATAATAAAAAAAATATATATATATATTTTTTTTTTTCATTCTGTCACCAATCAGTGTCCCTGATCATCGCCATGCCAGTTATATGATGACGCTGTACAAAAAAAAATAGTGAAACTAATTTTTAAAATTTTTTCATTTTCCGAAATATTATGACAAAAAAAATACAACTTCAAAAAACTCGCCATGCCTCCTATGAAGTACGTCGGACTGTCTACTTTACAAAAAGGGGTAATTTGGGGGATATCTGTACTGTTCTGACATTCTTGGACCTCAAGAAATTAGATTGGCCGCCAGTACTTCAGGATTGATCAATATTCAGATCTATACCATAGTTTGTGAACTCTATAACTTTCCTACGAACTAAAAAATACATCCTAATTTGGGTTATTTTCACCAAAGACATGTAGCAGAATACATCTCGGCCAAAATTTATGAAGAACAATTATTTATTTGCAAACTTTTATAACAGAAACAAAGAAAAATGTGTTTTTTTCAAAATTGTTGGTTTTTTTTTTGTTCATTTAGCAAAAAATAAAAACCCCAGCGGTGATTAAATACCACCAAAAGAAAGCTCTAGTTGTGTAAAGAAAATGATAAAATTTTAGTTTGGGTACAATGTTGTATGAGCGCGCAATTGTCATTCAAGGTGTGAAAGCGCTGAAACCTGAAAACTGGCCTGGGCAGGAAGGTGTAAAAGTGCCCATTATTGAATTGGTTAAAAAAATAAAAACAAAGCCCAAAAAAAACCAAAAGTAACAACCGTTTATCTCATGTCCAGTGCAGAGCCTCGAACCTATGACCATGCACTCTTTAGACTGGCACGCTAACCACTGTGCTGCGGTTGTTACCTGGTATAGGCCCGGTCAAACTGACCCTTGTTTTCAAAAACTGCCAACTGTCACCTGCCCAATGTCAAGTAGCTATAGTGCACTTTGAATGACAATTGCGCGCTCATACAACACTGTACCCAAACTAAAATTTTATCATTTTTTTCCCACAACTAGAGCTTTCTTTTGGTGGTATTTCATCACCACTGGGGTTTTTATTGTTTGCTAAATTAACAAAAAAAGACAGAAAATTTTGGAAAAAAAAAAAACACGTTTTCTTTGTTTCTGTTATAAAAGTTTGCAAATAAATAATTGTTTTTCATAAATTTAGGCCAAGATGTATTCTGCTACATGTCTTTGGTGAAAATAACCCAAATTAGTATTTATTATTTAGTCTGTAGGAAAGTTATAGAGTTCACAAACTATGGGATATATCTGAAAATTGATCAATCCTGAAGTACTGAAAGCCAATCTCATTTTTTGAGGTCCAAGAATGTCAGGACAGTACAGATATCCCCCAAATGACCCCTTATTGCAAAGTAGACCGTCCGATGTATTTCATAACAGGCATGGCGAGTTTTATGAAATTGTAATTTTTTTGTCATAATTTTTCGGAAATGAAGAAATTAAAAAAATGATTTTCACTATTTTTTTTTTTACATACTGTCACCAGTGCAGTACAGCGTCATCGTATAACTGGCATGGCGGTGATCAGGGACACTGACTGGTGACAGTACGAAAAAAAAATTGATAATTTTTTTTTATTATTTTTAATTTTTTATTACATTTTTTTCTTTTTTTTAAGATTATTTTTTCATATTTCACTATGACCAAAGTAGTATAATGTTACCATAGTAACATTGTGCTACTTTGGGGGAGTGATCAGTATTTTTTATTTTACACAATTTGCTTATAGCAAAGGATTACTTTGCTATAAGCAAGCATTTACCTGAATGAAATTGATTTATTCTGTTTTTTTGTTTTTTTTTTGTGTGATTTGGCCACGGCTAATCACATGACACAGCTGGGCTGTGATTGGCCCAGCTTGTGCATGTGATCGCTGTGACCATTCACAGCTAGACACACTTGTATACAATGGATGGCATGAAAGGAAGCCATCCATTGTATACAACTGTCGTGACCTGCTGTGATTGGTCACAGCAGGTCACATGGTACTGGCAACGGGGACGGTACACAGATCTGTCATCGGCCGTGTCCGACGTACATGGCCAGTGACAGATCGTGCCGCAGCGCGGCCCTGTAGGCGTGTGCAATGCGCGCTCTGGAAAGGACGCCATATGGCGTCCACCCGGAGGGATGAGCAACGGATTAACATAACTCTTACATAACACTTCATACAGTACAATCAAATAATAACTGACAGTCATGATCCCAACCGGGTCCAAGGTCTTCGAAGGCACTGTTACTCACATCAATAACTCGGCTGTATCTACACCCAATGAAAAGGCCCCCAGCCACTACTACACCACCTCGGGGACAATACTACAGCTACGTAGTCCCAGATACAGCCAATGAACTCCAACCTTACCAACATGACCTTATAATTGGGAAGGAACACCCATACCTACGATGGGCCCAACCCATAATCCACCAAATGGTCACTCCAGCACCGCCTTCAAAGACCCAGCGACCCCTGCCGGCTGCCACGACAAAACAAAAAACGCCAAACACCCCAGAACACAAAATGACGATCAAGGAAAGAAAATAAAATCAAGGAACCCAAACAAAACCAAACAACATGACAAACACAAAGGACAAGACCAGTAACAAAAACAGGGCACTTATACCCCCTTCCTGCCCAGGCCAATTTCCAGCTTCCAGCGCTGTCACACTTTGAATGACAATTGCGCGGTCATGCAACACTGTACCCATATGAAATTTTTATCATTTTTTTTGTGACAGACAGAGATTTGTTTTGGTGGTATTTAATCACCTCTGGGTTTCTATTTTTTCTTAAACAAACAAAAAACCACTGAAAATTTAGAAAAAAAAAGTTTTTTCTTAGTTTTTGTTAAAAATTTTGTAAATAAGTGATTTTTCTCCTTCACTGATGTGCGCTAATGAAGCGGCAGTGATAGACACTTATAGGTGGCACTAATGGGCACTGATGAGGAGGCACTGGTAGGTGGCACTGATGGGCATTGACAGGCTTCACTGATGGGCACTGAAAGGCAGAAATGATAGGCGGCACTGATAGGCGGCACTGATAGACGGCACTGACTGGCATTGATAGGTGGCACTGGCTGGCACTGATGGGTGACACTGAAAGGCAGCTCAGATGGGCACTGATATGTGGCATTGATGTGGCACTGGTGAGCAATGGCAGGTGACACGGATGAGCACTGATGGACACTGACAGGTGGTACTGCTGGGGCTACACTGATCATCAAGGCACACTGATCATCAGTGCCCTGATGATCAGTGTACATGTCCTCTCCGCGGAAAACCGATTACCAGCTCTCCTCTCCTCACGGGCTGTCAGCGTGACGGCTCGTGAGGAGAGAAATGCCGGTAACCGGCATTTCCCAGTTTACATGCGATCACCTGTGATTGGACACAGCTGATCACATGACCGAGCTGACATCTTCGGCTCTTTCCGTGAATCGGTGATCCGCTGTGTCCGAGGGACACAGTGCACCAGCGATCGCCGCGCTGCGCGCTCCCAGAGCCACGCATGCACGGTAAGAATGGGAGGACGTCATATGACGTCCTCTCAGAACGAGAGAACCACCTCGTGGAGAACCTATATGGTGGGCGGGAGACGGTTAAACAGTAAAAACAAAACTTTTGCAATGATTTATGTTTATCAGACCAAACAAGAGCAAACGAGAAGAATTCACCTTTAGGGTTGAGTGCTGATTCACATACTGTATATATATATATATATATATATATGAAAATCCATCATTCTCGATGTACTAGATGGCCTATCTCATTTCTTGAGGCCCCAAAACACCAGGACAGTGCGAATACCCCCCAGATGACCGCCTTTTTGGAAAGCAAACAGTCCAAGGTATTTAGTAAGAGTTATTTGATGGTTTTATTTTTCGAAAATTAATAAATAAAAAAAATAATCACTTTTTTTTTTATTTAAAAAGTAAAGTGTTAATAAGAAAACACCCTCACTGTGTAAGGGAAGATAAGGCTTGTCACCATGCTCCCAGAACAATGTACTGGGACCATGAAAGGCTTTCCAAATAGATAAAATGAGAGAAAATGAATGTTAACCATTTGCCGCCCGCCCTATGGCCGAATGGCGGCCGGCAAATGTCATCAGTGTTCCGGGTGGACGCCATATGGCGTCCTCCCGCACATGTGCAGATTGCGCTCCTGCAGAGCCACGCAGTGGCGCGATCTGTCACCGGCCGTGTACCTCGGACACGGCCGATGACAGAACTGAGTATCAGCCCCGTTGCCGGTACCATGTGACCTGCTGTGACCAATCACAGCAGGTCACATGACAGTTGTATACAATGGATGGCTTCATTCATGCCATCCATTGTATACTAGTGTCTAGCTGTGAATGGTCACAGCTAATCACATGCACATGTCATGTGATTAGCTGTGGCCAAATCACAGCTAAGCACAAAAAAAAAAAAAAAACCCCTGAATGAATTGATGTCATTATGGTAACATTGTACTACTCTGGTCATAGTGAAATATGAAAAAAAATCTTAAAAAAAAAGAAGAAAAAAATGTAATAAAAAATAATAAAAAAAAAATATATATATATTTTATTTTTTTTTTCATTCTGTCACCAATCAGTGTCCCTGATCATCGCCATGCCAGTTATATGATGACGCTGTACAAAAAAAAATAGTGAAACTAATTTTTAAAATTTTTTCATTTTCCGAAATATTATGACAAAAAAAATACAACTTCAAAAAACTCGCCATGCCTCCTATGAAGTACGTCGGACTGTCTACTTTACAAAAAGGGGTAATTTGGGGGATATCTGTACTGTTCTGACATTCTTGGACCTCAAGAAATTAGATTGGCCGCCAGTACTTCAGGATTGATCAATATTCAGATCTATACCATAGTTTGTGAACTCTATAACTTTCCTACGAACTAAAAAATACATCCTAATTTGGGTTATTTTCACCAAAGACATGTAGCAGAATACATCTCGGCCAAAATTTATGAAGAACAATTATTTATTTGCAAACTTTTATAACAGAAACAAAGAAAAATGTGTTTTTTTCAAAATTGTTGGTTTTTTTTTTGTTCATTTAGCAAAAAATAAAAACCCCAGCGGTGATTAAATACCACCAAAAGAAAGCTCTAGTTGTGTAAAGAAAATGATAAAATTTTAGTTTGGGTACAATGTTGTATGAGCGCGCAATTGTCATTCAAGGTGTGAAAGCGCTGAAACCTGAAAACTGGCCTGGGCAGGAAGGTGTAAAAGTGCCCGTTATTGAATTGGTTAAAAAAAAAAAAACAAAGCCCAAAAAAAACCAAAAGTAACAACCGTTTATCTCATGTCCAGTGCAGAGCATCGAACCTATGACCATGCACTCTTTAGACTGGCACGCTAACCACTGTACTGCGGTTGTTACCTGGTATAGGCCCGGTCAAACTGACCCTTGTTTTTAAAAACTGCCAACTGTCACCTGCCCAATGTCAAGTAGCTATAGTGCACTTTGAATGACAATTGCGCGCTCATACAACACTGTACCCAAACTAAAATTTTATCATTTTTTTCACACAACTAGAGCTTTCTTTTGGTGGTATTTCATCACCACTGGGGTTTTTATTGTTTGCTAAATTAACAAAAAAAGACAGAAAATTTTGGAAAAAAAAAAAACACGTTTTCTTTGTTTCTGTTATAAAAGTTTGCAAATAAATAATTGTTTTTCATAAATTTAGGCCAAGATGTATTCTGCTACATGTCTTTGGTGAAAATAACCCAAATTAGTATTTATTATTTAGTCTGTAGGAAAGTTATAGAGTTCACAAACTATGGGATATATCTGAAAATTGATCAATCCTGAAGTACTGAAAGCCAATCTCATTTTTTGAGGTCCAAGAATGTCAGGACAGTACAGATATCCCCCAAATGACCCCTTATTGCAAAGCAGACCGTCCGATGTATTTCATAACAGGCATGGCGAGTTTTATGAAATTGTAATTTTTTTGTCATAATTTTTCGGAAATGAAGAAATTAAAAAAATGATTTTCACTATTTTTTTTTTTACATACTGTCACCAGTGCAGTACAGCGTCATCGTATAACTGGCATGGCGGTGATCAGGGACACTGACTGGTGACAGTACGAAAAAAAAATTGATAATTTTCTTTATTATTTTTAATTTTTTATTACATTTTTTCTTTTTTTTAATATTATTTTTTCATATTTCACTATGACCAAAGTAGTATAATGTTACCATAGTAACATTGTGCTACTTTGGGGGAGTGATCAGTATTTTTTATTTTACACAATTTGCTTATAGCAAAGAATTACTTTGCTATAAGCAAAGCATTTACCTGAATGAAATTGATTTATTCTGTTTTTTTGTTTTTTTTTTGTGTGATTTGGCCACGGCTAATCACATGACACAGCTGGGCTGTGATTGGCCCAGCTTGTGCATGTGATCGCTGTGACCATTCACAGCTAGACACACTTGTATACAATGGATGGCATGAAAGGAAGCCATCCATTGTATACAACTGTCGTGACCTGCTGTGATTGGTCACAGCAGGTCACATGGTACTGGCAACGGGGACGGTACACAGATCTGTCATCGGCCGTGTCCGACGTACATGGCCAGTGACAGATCGTGCCGCAGCGCGGCCCTGTAGGCGTGTGCAATGCGCGCTCTGGAAAGGACGCCATATGGCGTCCACCCGGAGGGATGAGCAACGGATTAACATAACTCTTACATAACACTTCATACAGTACAATCAAATAATAACTGACAGTCATGATCCCAACCGGGTCCAAGGTCTTCGAAGGCACTGTTACTCACATCAATAACTCGGCTGTATCTACACCCAATGAAAAGGCCCCCAGCCACTACTACACCACCTCGGGGACAATACTACAGCTACGTAGTCCCAGATACAGCCAATGAACTCCAACCTTACCAACATGACCTTATAATTGGGAAGGAACACCCATACCTACGATGGGCCCAACCCATAATCCACCAAATGGTCACTCCAGCACCGCCTTCAAAGACCCAGCGACCCCTGCCGGCTGCCACGACAAAACAAAAAACGCCAAACACCCCAGAACACAAAATGACGATCAAGGAAAGAAAATAAAATCAAGGAACCCAAACAAAACCAAACAACATGACAAACACAAAGGACAAGACCAGTAACAAAAACATGGCACTTATACCCCCTTCCTGCCCAGGCCAATTTCCAGCTTCCAGCGCTGTCACACTTTGAATGACAATTGCGCGGTCATGCAACACTGTACCCATATGAAATTTTTATCATTTTTTTTGTGACAGACAGAGATTTGTTTTGGTGGTATTTAATCACCTCTGGGTTTTTATTTTTTCTTAAACAAACAAAAAACCACTGAAAATTTAGAAAAAAAAAGTTTTTTCTTAGTTTTTGTTATAAAATTTTGTAAATAAGTGATTTTTCTCCTTCACTGATGTGCGCTAATGAAGCGGCAGTGATAGACACTTATAGGTGGCACTAATGGGCACTGATGAGGAGGCACTGGTAGGTGGCACTGATGGGCATTGACAGGCTTCACTGATGGGCACTGAAAGGCAGAAATGATAGGCGGCACTGATAGGCGGCACTGATAGACGGCACTGACTGGCATTGATAGGTGGCACTGGCTGGCACTGATGGGTGACACTGAAAGGCAGCTCAGATGGGCACTGATATGTGGCATTGATGTGGCACTGGTGAGCAATGGCAGGTGACACGGATGAGCACTGATGGACACTGACAGGTGGTACTGCTGGGGCTACACTGATCATCAAGGCACACTGATCATCAGTGCCCTGATGATCAGTGTACATGTCCTCTCCGCGGAAAACCGATTACCAGCTCTCCTCTCCTCACGGGCTGTCAGCGTGACGGCTCGTGAGGAGAGAAATGCCGGTAACCGGCATTTCCCAGTTTACATGCGATCACCTGTGATTGGACACAGCTGATCACATGACCGAGCTGACATCTTCGGCTCTTTCCGTGAATCGGTGATCCGCTGTGTCCGAGGGACACAGTGCACCAGCGATCGCCGCGCTGCGCGCTCCCAGAGCCACGCATGCACGGTAAGAATGGGAGGACGTCATATGACGTCCTCTCAGAACGAGAGAACCACCTCGTGGAGAACCTATATGGTGGGCGGGAGACGGTTAAACAGTAAAAACAAAACTTTTGCAATGATTTATGTTTATCAGACCAAACAAGAGCAAACGAGAAGAATTCACCTTTAGGGTTGAGTGCTGATTCACATACTGTGTATATATATATATATGAAAATCCATCATTCTCGATGTACTAGATGGCCTATCTCATTTCTTGAGGCCCCAAAACACCAGGACAGTGCGAATACCCCCCAGATGACCGCCTTTTTGGAAAGCAAACAGTCCAAGGTATTTAGTAAGAGTTATTTGATGGTTTTATTTTTCGAAAATTAATAAATAAAAAAAAAAATCACTTTTTTTTTTATTTAAAAAGTAAAGTGTTAATAAGAAAACACCCTCACTGTGTAAGGGAAGATAAGGCTTGTCACCATGCTCCCAGAACAATGTACTGGGACCATGAAAGGCTTTCCAAATAGATAAAATGAGAGAAAATGAATGTTAACCATTTGCCGCCCGCCCTATGGCCGAATGGTGGCCGGCAAATGTCATCAGTGTTCCGGGTGGACGCCATATGGCGTCCTCCCGCACATGTGCAGATTGCGCTCCTGCAGAGCCACGCAGTGGCGCGATCTGTCACCGGCCGTGTACCTCGGACACGGCCGATGACAGAACTGAGTATCAGCCCCGTTGCCAGTACCATGTGACCTGCTGTGACCAATCACAGCAGGTCACATGACAGTTGTATACAATGGATAGCTTCATTCATGCCATCCATTGTATACTAGTGTCTAGCTGTGAATGGTCACAGCTAATCACATGCACATGTCATGTGATTAGCTGTGGCCAAATCACAGCTAAGCACAAAAAAAAAAAAAAAACCCTGAATGAATCGATGTCATTATGGTAACATTGTACTACTCTGGTCATAGTGAAATATGAAAAAAAAATCTTAAAAAAAAAGAAGAAAAAAATGTAATAAAAAATAATAAAAAAAAAAATATATATATATATATTTTTTTTTCATTCTGTCACCAATCAGTGTCCCTGATCATCGCCATGCCAGTTATATGATGACGCTGTACAAAAAAAAATAGTGAAACTAATTTTTAAAATTTTTTCATTTTCCGAAATATTATGACAAAAAAAATACAACTTCAAAAAACTCGCCATGCCTCCTATGAAGTACGTCGGACTGTCTACTTTACAAAAAGGGGTAATTTGGGGGATATCTGTACTGTTCTGACATTCTTGGACCTCAAGAAATTAGATTGGCCGCCAGTACTTCAGGATTGATCAATATTCAGATCTATACCATAGTTTGTGAACTCTATAACTTTCCTACGAACTAAAAAATACATCCTAATTTGGGTTATTTTCACCAAAGACATGTAGCAGAATACATCTCGGCCAAAATTTATGAAGAACAATTATTTATTTGCAAACTTTTATAACAGAAACAAAGAAAAATGTGTTTTTTTCAAAATTGTTGGTTTTTTTTTGTTCATTTAGCAAAAAATAAAAACCCCAGCGGTGATTAAATACCACCAAAAGAAAGCTCTAGTTGTGTAAAGAAAATGATAAAATTTTAGTTTGGGTACAATGTTGTATGAGCGCGCAATTGTCATTCAAGGTGTGAAAGCGCTGAAACCTGAAAACTGGCCTGGGCAGGAAGGTGTAAAAGTGCCCGTTATTGAATTGGTTAAAAAAAAAAAAAACAAAGCCCAAAAAAAACCAAAAGTAACAACCGTTTATCTCATGTCCAGTGCAGAGCCTCGAACCTATGACCATGCACTCTTTAGACTGGCACGCTAACCACTGTGCTGCGGTTGTTACCTGGTATAGGCCCGGTCAAACTGACCCTTGTTTTCAAAAACTGCCAACTGTCACCTGCCCAATGTCAAGTAGCTATAGTGCACTTTGAATGACAATTGCGCGCTCATACAACACTGTACCCAAACTAAAATTTTATCATTTTTTTAACACAACTAGAGCTTTCTTTTGGTGGTATTTCATCACCACTGGGGTTTTTATTGTTTGCTAAATTAACAAAAAAAGACAGAAAATTTTGGGAAAAAAAAAACACGTTTTCTTTGTTTCTGTTATAAAAGTTTGCAAATAAATAATTGTTTTTCATAAATTTAGGCCAAGATGTATTCTGCTACATGTCTTTGGTGAAAATAACCCAAATTAGTATTTATTATTTAGTCTGTAGGAAAGTTATAGAGTTCACAAACTATGGGATATATCTGAAAATTGATCAATCCTGAAGTACTGAAAGCCAATCTCATTTTTTGAGGTCCAAGAATGTCAGGACAGTACAGATATCCCCCAAATGACCCCTTATTGCAAAGTAGACCGTCCGATGTATTTCATAACAGGCATGGCGAGTTTTATGAAATTGTAATTTTTTTGTCATAATTTTTCAGAAATGAAGAAATTAAAAAAATGATTTTCACAATTTTTTTTTTTACATACTGTCACCAGTGCAGTACAGCGTCATCGTATAACTGGCATGGCGGTGATCAGGGACACTGACTGGTGACAGTACGAAAAAAAAATTGATAATTTTTTTTTATTATTTTTAATTATTTATTACATTTTTTTCTTTTTTTTAAGATTATTTTTTCATATTTCACTATGACCAAAGTAGTATAATGTTACCATAGTAACATTGTGCTACTTTGGGGGAGTGATCAGTATTTTTTATTTTACACAATTTGCTTATAGCAAAGAATTACTTTGCTATAAGCAAGCATTTACCTGAATGAAATTGATTTATTCTGTTTTTTTGTTTTTTTTTGTGTGATTTGGCCACGGCTAATCACATGACACAGCTGGGCTGTGATTGGCCCAGCTTGTGCATGTGATCGCTGTGACCATTCACAGCTAGACACACTTGTATACAATGGATGGCATGAAAGGAAGCCATCCATTGTATACAACTGTCGTGACCTGCTGTGATTGGTCACAGCAGGTCACATGGTACTGGCAACGGGGACGGTACACAGATCTGTCATCGGCCGTGTCCGACGTACATGGCCAGTGACAGATCGTGCCGCAGCGCGGCCCTGTAGGCGTGTGCAATGCGCGCTCTGGAAAGGACGCCATATGGCGTCCACCCGGAGGGATGAGCAACGGATTAACATAACTCTTACATAACACTTCATACAGTACAATCAAATAATAACTGACAGTCATGATCCCAACCGGGTCCAAGGTCTTCGAAGGCACTGTTACTCACATCAATAACTCGGCTGTATCTACACCCAATGAAAAGGCCCCCAGCCACTACTACACCACCTCGGGGACAATACTACAGCTACGTAGTCCCAGATACAGCCAATGAACTCCAACCTTACCAACATGACCTTATAATTGGGAAGGAACACCCATACCTACGATGGGCCCAACCCATAATCCACCAAATGGTCACTCCAGCACCGCCTTCAAAGACCCAGCGACCCCTGCCGGCTGCCACGACAAAACAAAAAACGCCAAACACCCCAGAACACAAAATGACGATCAAGGAAAGAAAATAAAATCAAGGAACCCAAACAAAACCAAACAACATGACAAACACAAAGGACAAGACCAGTAACAAAAACAGGGCACTTATACCCCCTTCCTGCCCAGGCCAATTTCCAGCTTCCAGCGCTGTCACACTTTGAATGACAATTGCGCGGTCATGCAACACTGTACCCATATGAAATTTTTATCATTTTTTTTGTGACAGACAGAGATTTGTTTTGGTGGTATTTAATCACCTCTGGGTTTCTATTTTTTCTTAAACAAACAAAAAACCACTGAAAATTTAGAAAAAAAAAGTTTTTTCTTAGTTTTTGTTATAAAATTTTGTAAATAAGTGATTTTTCTCCTTCACTGATGTGCGCTAATGAAGCGGCAGTGATAGACACTTATAGGTGGCACTAATGGGCACTGATGAGGAGGCACTGGTAGGTGGCACTGATGGGCATTGACAGGCTTCACTGATGGGCACTGAAAGGCAGAAATGATAGGCGGCACTGATAGGCGGCACTGATAGACGGCACTGACTGGCATTGATAGGTGGCACTGGCTGGCACTGATGGGTGACACTGAAAGGCAGCTCAGATGGGCACTGATATGTGGCATTGATGTGGCACTGGTGAGCAATGGCAGGTGACACGGATGAGCACTGATGGACACTGACAGGTGGTACTGCTGGGGCTACACTGATCATCAAGGCACACTGATCATCAGTGCCCTGATGATCAGTGTACATGTCCTCTCCGCGGAAAACCGATTACCAGCTCTCCTCTCCTCACGGGCTGTCAGCGTGACGGCTCGTGAGGAGAGAAATGCCGGTAACCGGCATTTCCCAGTTTACATGCGATCACCTGTGATTGGACACAGCTGATCACATGACCGAGCTGACATCTTCGGCTCTTTCCGTGAATCGGTGATCCGCTGTGTCCGAGGGACACAGTGCACCAGCGATCGCCGCGCTGCGCGCTCCCAGAGCCACGCATGCACGGTAAGAATGGGAGGACGTCATATGACGTCCTCTCAGAACGAGAGAACCACCTCGTGGAGAACCTATATGGTGGGCGGGAGACGGGTAAACAGTAAAAACAAAACTTTTGCAATGATTTATGTTTATCAGACCAAACAAGAGCAAACGAGAAGAATTCACCTTTAGGGTTGAGTGCTGATTCACATACTGTATATATATATATATATATATATATGAAAATCCATCATTCTCGATGTACTAGATGGCCTATCTCATTTCTTGAGGCCCCAAAACACCAGGACAGTGCGAATACCCCCCAGATGACCGCCTTTTTGGAAAGCAAACAGTCCAAGGTATTTAGTAAGAGTTATTTGATGGTTTTATTTTTCGAAAATAATAAATAAAAAAAAAAATCACTTTTTTTTTTATTTAAAAAGTAAAGTGTTAATAAGAAAACACCCTCACTGTGTAAGGGAAGATAAGGCTTGTCACCATGCTCCCAGAACAATGTACTGGGACCATGAAAGGCTTTCCAAATAGATAAAATGAGAGAAAATGAATGTTAACCATTTGCCGCCCGCCCTATGGCCGAATGGCGGCCGGCAAATGTCATCAGTGTTCCGGGTGGACGCCATATGGCGTCCTCCCGCACATGTGCAGATTGCGCTCCTGCAGAGCCACGCAGTGGCGCGATCTGTCACCGGCCGTGTACCTCGGACACGGCCGATGACAGAACTGAGTATCAGCCCCGTTGCCAGTACCATGTGACCTGCTGTGACCAATCACAGCAGGTCACATGACAGTTGTATACAATGGATGGCTTCATTCATGCCATCCATTGTATACTAGTGTCTAGCTGTGAATGGTCACAGCTAATCACATGCACATGTCATGTGATTAGCTGTGGCCAAATCACAGCTAAGCACAAAAAAAAAAAAAAAAAACCCTGAATGAATCGATGTCATTATGGTAACATTGTACTACTCTGGTCATAGTGAAATATGAAAAAAAAATCTTAAAAAAAAAGAAGAAAAAAATGTAATAAAAAATAATAAAAAAATATATATATATATATTTTTTTTTTTTTTTCATTCTGTCACCAATCAGTGTCCCTGATCATCGCCATGCCAGTTATATGATGACGCTGTACAAAAAAAAATAGTGAAACTAATTTTTAAAATTTTTTCATTTTCCGAAATATTATGACAAAAAAAATACAACTTCAAAAAACTCGCCATGCCTCCTATGAAGTACGTCGGACTGTCTACTTTACAAAAAGGGGTAATTTGGGGGATATCTGTACTGTTCTGACATTCTTGGACCTCAAGAAATTAGATTGGCCGCCAGTACTTCAGGATTGATCAATATTCAGATCTATACCATAGTTTGTGAACTCTATAACTTTCCTACGAACTAAAAAATACATCCTAATTTGGGTTATTTTCACCAAAGACATGTAGCAGAATACATCTCGGCCAAAATTTATGAAGAACAATTATTTATTTGCAAACTTTTATAACAGAAACAAAGAAAATGTGTTTTTTTCAAAATTGTTGGTTTTTTTTTTGTTCATTTAGCAAAAAATAAAAACCCCAGCGGTGATTAAATACCACCAAAAGAAAGCTCTAGTTGTGTAAAGAAAATGATAAAATTTTAGTTTGGGTACAATGTTGTATGAGCGCGCAATTGTCATTCAAGGTGTGAAAGCGCTGAAACCTGAAAACTGGCCTGGGCAGGAAGGTGTAAAAGTGCCCGTTATTGAATTGGTTAAAAAAATAAAAACAAAGCCCAAAAAAAACCAAAAGTAACAACCGTTTATCTCATGTCCAGTGCAGAGCCTCGAACCTATGACCATGCACTCTTTAGACTGGCACGCTAACCACTGTGCTGCGGTTGTTACCTGGTATAGGCCCGGTCAAACTGACCCTTGTTTTCAAAAACTGCCAACTGTCACCTGCCCAATGTCAAGTAGCTATAGTGCACTTTGAATGACAATTGCGCGCTCATACAACACTGTACCCAAACTAAAATTTTATCATTTTTTTCACACAACTAGAGCTTTCTTTTGGTGGTATTTCATCACCACTGGGGTTTTTATTGTTTGCTAAATTAACAAAAAAAGACAGAAAATTTTGGAAAAAAAAAAAACACGTTTTCTTTGTTTCTGTTATAAAAGTTTGCAAATAAATAATTGTTTTTCATAAATTTAGGCCAAGATGTATTCTGCTACATGTCTTTGGTGAAAATAACCCAAATTAGTATTTATTATTTAGTCTGTAGGAAAGTTATAGAGTTCACAAACTATGGGATATATCTGAAAATTGATCAATCCTGAAGTACTGAAAGCCAATCTCATTTTTTGAGGTCCAAGAATGTCAGGACAGTACAGATATCCCCCAAATGACCCCTTATTGCAAAGTAGACCGTCCGATGTATTTCATAACAGGCATGGCGAGTTTTATGAAATTGTAATTTTTTTGTCATAATTTTTCGGAAATGAAGAAATTAAAAAAATGATTTTCACTATTTTTTTTTTTACATACTGTCACCAGTGCAGTACAGCGTCATCGTATAACTGGCATGGCGGTGATCAGGGACACTGACTGGTGACAGTACGAAAAAAAAATTGATAATTTTTTTTATTATTTTTAATTTTTTATTACATTTTTTTCTTTTTTTTAAGATTATTTTTTCATATTTCACTATGACCAAAGTAGTATAATGTTACCATAGTAACATTGTGCTACTTTGGGGGAGTGATCAGTATTTTTTATTTTACACAATTTGCTTATAGCAAAGAATTACTTTGCTATAAGCAAGCATTTACCTGAATGAAATTGATTTATTCTGTTTTTTTGTTTTTTTTTGTGTGATTTGGCCACGGCTAATCACATGACACAGCTGGGCTGTGATTGGCCCAGCTTGTGCATGTGATCGCTGTGACCATTCACAGCTAGACACACTTGTATACAATGGATGGCATGAAAGGAAGCCATCCATTGTATACAACTGTCGTGACCTGCTGTGATTGGTCACAGCAGGTCACATGGTACTGGCAACGGGGACGGTACACAGATCTGTCATCGGCCGTGTCCGACGTACATGGCCAGTGACAGATCGTGCCGCAGCGCGGCCCTGTAGGCGTGTGCAATGCGCGCTCTGGAAAGGACGCCATATGGCGTCCACCCGGAGGGATGAGCAACGGATTAACATAACTCTTACATAACACTTCATACAGTACAATCAAATAATAACTGACAGTCATGATCCCAACCGGGTCCAAGGTCTTCGAAGGCACTGTTCTGTCCTCCTTATGTGTGAAGGTACATAGCTTGACAGACAGCTAAACCTTTCTCGGCAATGAGTTGACAAAGAAGCAACGTCCAACTTTGTCTTTATTGCAAAGATATAAGAGGTGAAACTGAGGAACAGAAAATAAGGCGCTTAGTAACACTGTCTGCCATGTGACAAAGCATATTATACATTACAGTAAGGCAATGCACATATAAACACATGTAAGACATGTAGGTTACTTAAAACACAGATGCATAAGATATAGACATGTGTGTAGACGTACCGACGATGCTATTGTGAACCTGAATGTGAGGGCTGGATCCTACCAGCATACCACAGGAATGGAGTCTGTGATGAGGAAATGGCTGCTATGAGCATGGCTGATGATGTAATCAGAGTTCATAGGCTACAAGCTATGGAAGCTGAAATGGGTCAAACTTCTACTGTGAAAAGATGCAGTGTATACAAACAGCCACTAGATGGAGCAGTTACACAATGAACAGAGAATTACAAACTGATAAAACATACTAATAATGCCTAATTAACAAAGAACAAATTGCTAAAGGCATGACACTCCCCGTCTGGTATCTAAAGGATACCACATTAAATCACCCCTGGAGAGAGCAACAAAACCAGTTCAGTAACGGGTCTGAGGAAGAGTTTGGGCTCCTGTTGTCTGCAGACCTTGACCTCCACTTTTCTGACTTTCCCATCTTCACTTGGGAACACCTTGGTTATCAGTCCCAAAGGCCAGTCATTTCTTCTTGACTGAGAGTCTTTGACAAGAACAACATTACCAACCTCCATATTGGGTTTGCTGGTTTGCCATTTATTCCGGACTTGTAGAGTAGAGATGTATTGTTTTCTCCATTTATCCCAGAAGGTATCTGCTAGAGTTTGCACTCGTCTCCACTGACACTTGTACAAGTCTTTAGCACTAAATTCTCCAGGAGGAGCCGATGCTGTACCGACTTTTTGGGTGAGAAGAGTGGAAGGGGTGAGCAAGAAGGGATCTTCTGGATCACTGGATATTGAAGTCAAAGGTCTGGCGTTCATGATCGCCACTACTTCGGCCATGAAGGTTGAGAGGGTTTCATGGGTGAGCCTCGAAGTTCCCAGCTGTAGAAAAACAGAATCAAGGATCCGGCGAGCTATGCCAATCATACGCTCCCAAGAGCCTCCCATGTGAGACGCATGTGGGGGGTTGAATGTCCATTTACAGTCTTGGGCGGCAAGATATCTCTCTACATGGTCACTGTCAATGTTTGAGGGGATATGCAGTTCTTTGCAGGCCCCAACGAAGTTGGTACCTCTATCAGAGCGGATTAGTTTAACTGGGCCTCTGATGGAGATGAAACGTCTGAGAGCATTTATAAAGCTGGATGTGTCTAAAGACTCGATAACTTCTATATGCACAGCCCTGATACTCATGCATGTAAATATGACTGCCCAGCATTTGCTGTTTGCCTGGCCTCCTCTAGTGTGCCGTGTGGTGACAGACCAAGGACCAAACACGTCAAGACCAACATTAGTAAAGGGAGGTTCTATACTGAGTCGGTCCGCAGGGAGGTTAGCCATCTTCTGTGACTGAAACATACCACGTAGTTTTTTGCAAGTGACACATTTGAAAATAAGACAACTCACAAGTCTTTTCGCTCCCACTACCCAAAATCCAGCTGTACGTAAAGCTCCTTCAGTGAACAAACGTCCCTGATGTTTAGTCTTCTCATGGTAGTGTTGCACAAGTAAAGATGCAATGTGATTGCTTGGAATTATTATGGGATTACATTCTTTACTCTCGAACTTTGCATTTGAAATACGTCCCCCAACTCTCAACAGTCCATTAGCATCTATGAAGGGGTCAAGCCTCTTGAGGGAACTGTCTTTAGGAACACTCTTTTGATTTTGGATGAGTTCAAATTCTTGAGTATAAACCTCTTGTTGGATACAACGGATGATAACGTCTCTGGCCTGTGTGAGCTCATCCACTGTATGGGCCTTGTGACAGTAATGCCAACCTTTGCAGTGATCTGATCCTGTAGGTGTGGCTCTAAAGGATCTGGCTATGTGGATCAAGCCGGCTATAGCTCTGTTCAGTGATTTCCACGTAGAAAACTTGTTGAATCGTTTGGATCCAAGCTCTTTGTGAGAAACTCTTGTGGTGAGTACAGAAATATGAGGACGAATCTCTGCATCAGCATTTGGTTCTAATAGCTGAAATGAGTATTTCTCCAGGGTGTCAAGTACAGGTTTGTAGAGGAATGGTGGCCCTGTGAACTACGTAGTATCTTTAAGGTGAGCTGCTGGAACAGCTCTTGTAGCATGGTCTGCTGGGTTGAGGTCAGTTGGTACATAGCACCACTGGGTAGGCTGTGTTGACCTCCTAATTCTTTGAACTCTGTTATGAACATAGACATAGAATCTCCTAGTCTCATTGTAAATGTAGCCCAATACTACTTTGCTGTCTGTATGAAACATTGTACTGACAAGTTTTATATCTATTTCTGACACAATGAGATCTGCCAGCTCTACTGCCAGAACAGCGGCACAAAGTTCCAGTCTTGGTATGGTAATCTCAGGGCTTGGTGCCAGTTTTGCCTTGCCCATTACAAAGCCAATTTGGACTTGACCTTTAATGTTTATAGTTTTAAGGTAAGCGACTGCAGCGATTGCTTTTACCGAAGCATCACAAAATATGCACAGCTGCCTAGACTGAACTTCTGCAGGGGAGAAGTGGGCATATGGCCTATAGATATGTAAGTTAGATAATGCCTGTAGAGAGTTTCTCCATGCTATCCATAGTGCTTCTTTCTCTGAGGGAAGTGGCGAATCCCAATCACACGTATCTGTGGTTAACTCTCTGAGCAGAGTCTTACCTTGGATGATCACAGGAGCTGCAAATCCAAGTGGATCATATAGACTGTTAATGGTAGATAACACTCCACGTCGTGTGAAAGGCTTTTGCTCTTGGTCGACCTGAAAGGTAAAGGTGTCAGATTTGAGGTCCCAGCTGAGCCCTAGGCTGCGCTGCATGGGTATCGGGTCTGTCGCTAAGTCTAGATCTTTCAAATCACTGGCATGATCTTGAGTAGAGAAGGCTTCCATAACAACTTTGCTGTTTGAAGCTATCTTATGAAGTCTGAGGTTTGAACAGGAAAGCATACTCTGGGTCCTTTTGAGTAGACTGATTGCAGCCTCTGGTGAGGGAAGCGACTTTAAGCCATCATCTACATAGAAGTCTCTTTCAACAAACTTCTTAATGTCTTTCCCATAGTCTTTTTCACCTTCTTCAGCAGAGAGTCTGAGTCCATAAATAGCGACAGCTGGAGATGGGCTGTTGCCAAAAACATGCACCTTCATGCGATATTCTATGATGTCTTGAGTAGAGTCATTGTCCTTGAACCAAAGAAATCTCAAGAAGTTCCTGTGCTCTTCTTTTACTAGGAAACAATAGAACATTTGTTGTTTGTCGGCAACTATAGCGATGGGTTCTTTACGGAATCTGATGAGGACACCGAGAAGTGTGTTATTGAGGTCTGGTCCTGTCAAAAGGACATCATTGAGAGAGACTCCCTCATACTGTGAACTGGAGTCAAATACCACTCGGATTCGTCCTGGCTTCTTAGGGTGGTAAACGCCGAAGATTGGTAGATACCAGCATTCTTCTTTTTCTTTTAGGGGTGGAGCTACTTCTGCATGATTGTTCTCAAACATCTTTTTCATGAATAAGAAGAAATGTTCCATCATCTCTGGTCTTTTCTGAAAGTTGCGTCTAAGTGAACAGAAGCGTTTTAAGGCCTGATACCTGTTGTTGGGAAGATGACGTCTCTGTGTTTTGAAAGGTAGTGGTGCAACCCAGGTGTTTGTTTTATCCTTGAAGAATCCTTGTTCCATTATGCCCAAGAAGGCCTCATCTTCAATAGAGGGAGCTATCTTGTGGTCTTCCTTTGTCCTCTGGAACACCGTGCACCCCAAGTGATCTTGGTCTTCACTGCAAGAGTGGTTCTCGGTTTCTGTAAAGTCAGGATATAGCACACTTGCCGGCTTCTCTCTTAGAAGGAATCTGTTAGGACAAGGCTGAAAGAGGGATGGACGTCCATTCTCCAAGGTATTTGTGTAAAGAGAATTCACTGTGGTTGGCTTGTGAACATTTCCTAGGCAAACATCACCTATGATGACCCACCCCAGGTCAAGCTTCTGAGCATATGGAGAACTATGAGGACCATTTATTATTATTATTATTACTACGAGTTTATATAGCGCCAAAGGGTTTGCTCAGCGCTGTACAATAGGGGGGGACAATACATGGCACAGTACAACAAAGACAGACAGCGTACGAGGGGTAAGAGGGTCCTACTCTTACGAGCTTACAATCTAGGAGGGAGGGGGTAAAGGTACAGTAGGAAGTGGCTGGGGGGGATGAAGTGGTAGGAGGAATGAGGGAGGATGGCCGTTAGGTGAGGGTGGGGTAGGCTTCCCTGAAGAGATGGGTTTTGAGGGAGCGCCTGAATGTGAATAGAGAAGGCGACAGTCTGATGGATTGGGGCAGTGAGTTCCAGAGGATGGGGGAGGACCTGGAGAAGTCCTGCAGTCGTGCATGGGAGGAGGAGACCAGGGAGCAGGATAGAAGGAGGTCCTGTGAGGAGCGAAGGGTACGGGTAGGGTGGTACCTGGTGATCAGATTGGTGAGGTAGTCAGGGGCAGTGTTGTGAACGGCTTTGTAGGTCAGGGTAAGGAGTTTAAATTTGATGCGTTGGGCAATCGGGAGCCAGTGGAGGGAGAGGCAGAGGGGGGTGGCAGAGGTGGAGCGGGTGGTAAGGTGGATGAGTCTGGCAGCTGAGTTCAGGATGGTCTGGAGCGGGGAGAGCCTGCACTTGGGTAGGCCAGTGAGGAGGGAGTTGCAGTAGTCAAGGCGTGAGATGATGAGGGAGTGTACTAGAAGTTTGGTGGTGTCTGGGGTGAGGAAGGAGCGGATCTTGGCAATGTTGCGAAGATGGAGCCTGCATGTGTTTGTGAGTGATTTGACATGCGGTTGGAGGGAGAGGTTCGCGTCAAGAATGACGCCAAGGACTTTGGCTTGCGGGGCGGAAGTGATAGTGGAGTTGTTGGTGATGATGGATAGGATGGGGGGGGGGGTGTGGGCAGGGGGAAAGACGAGAAGCTCGGTTTTGGAGAGGTTAATCTTGAGGAAATGTAGCGACATCCAGTCTGAGATGTCATTTAGGAGGTGAGTGATGCGGGCGGAGATAGTGGGGGTGAGGTGAGGGGTGGAGAGGTAGATTTGGGTGTCGTCAGCATAGAGGTGATAGTTGAAGCCGTGAGATTGTATGAGTTTGCCCAGGGAGGAGGTGTAGATGGAGAAGAGAAGGGGTCCAAGGACAGAGCCTTGGGGGACCCCAACAGAGAGGGGGAGGGAGGGGGAGGTGGCACCATTGTAGGTGACACTGAAGTAGCGTCGGGATAGGTAGGATGAGAACCAAGAGAGAGCAGCATCTCCGATGCCAAGGGAGAGTAGTTTATTAAGAAGGAGGGGGTGGTCAACTGTGTCGAAGGCCGCAGAGAGGTCCAGGAGAAGGAGGACAGAGTAGTCGCCCTTGGCTTTGGCGTTGAGTAGGTCGTTAGTGATTTTGAGGAGGGCGGTTTCAGTGGAGTGTAGGGGACGGAAGCCGGACTGTAGAGGGTCAAGGAGGTTATTGTCAGTAAGGTGGGAGCTTAGGCGATCGTAGACTAAGCGTTCAAGGAGCTTGGAGGTGAGTGGCAGCAGGGAGATGGGTCTGAGGTTGTTGGGGTCCGCGGGATCCAGGGAGGGCTTTTTGAGGATGGGGGTGATATGCGCGTGCTTTAGGGGGGAGGGGAATACGCCAGTAGAGAGGGAGAGATTGAGGATGTGGGTGAGGGAGCGGATGAGGGAAGAGGGGGGTGACCGGAGGAGTTGAGAGGGGATAGGGTCCAGGGGGCAGGTAGTGAGGCGGGCTTTTGAGAGGACTTTGGCGACTTCCTCAGTAGTGACAGGGCTGAGGGAGTGCAGTGCGGGGGGGGTTATGGTGGGCGGGGCATTGGGAGAGGAGGGGGGCAGTGCGGTTGTGAGGGCAGAGGAGGGGGGAGATGAAGGGGTGACGGGGGCGAGGAGGCTAGGTGGGGAGGTAGATTGCAAGTTGACGATGTCCTTACAGATAGCGTCAATCTTGTTGTGGAAATGGGTGGCAATTTCGTGGGCGGTGAGAGAGGTACTGAGTGGAGGAGGGGGGGGGGAGAGCAGGGAGTTGAAGGTGGAGAAGAGTCGGCGGGGGCAGGAGGAGAGGGTGTTTATTAGGTTAACAAAGTAGGCCTGCTTGGCGGCGTGGAGGGAGGAGGTGTAGATAAGAAATGCAGATTTGTAGAGGGAGAAAGTATGAGGGGACCTGGTTTTGCGCCACAGTCTCTCCAGTGCGCGACTGCGACGTTTGAGGCGTTTAGTGCTGTCGGTCTGCCAGGGTTGAAGCGGTCTGGGTTTGATGATGCGTGTGGTAAGGGGTGCCAGAGAGTCTAGGGCAGCTGACAGTGAGTCATTGTACAAGGTGGTGGCTATGTCAGGACATGACAGTGAGAGGATGCTGTCGTGTAGGCAGTCGGCGGCAGAGTGGAGGGGGGGCCGGGTTCAGGTTGCGGAGGTTGCGGCTGGTGATGGTTTGGCGTTTTTGAGGGGGGGAGTTGGGGGAAGGGGAGATGGAGAAGGTGATGAGGTGGTGGTCGGAGAGAGGGAAGGGGGTGTTCGCGAACTGGTTGAGGGTACAGAGGTGGGAAAAGACGAGGTCCAGGGTGTTCCCTCCGAGGTGGGTGGAGGATTGAGTGTGCTGTGTGAGCGCGAAAGAGGAGGTTAGGTGGAGGAATTGGGAAGTAGCCGGGGTGTTGTCGTTGATGGGGATGTTGAAGTCCCCGAGGATGATGGTGGGGAGCTCAGAGGAGAGGAAGAAGGGAAGCCAGGCGGCGAAGTCATCCAGGAAGCGGGCTATGGGTCCGGGAGGCCTGTAGATCACTGCGATCCTTAGGGGGGTGGGTGAGAAGAGTCGGATGCAGTGCGCCTCAAAGGAGGGGAAGGAAAGAGAGGGTGGGTTAGGGAGGACCTGGAAGGTGCTAAGCGGTGACAGGAGCAAGCCGACACCACCACCTCTGCGATCGCTCAGTCTTGGTGAATGGGTCCAGATGAGACCTCCATGAGTGAGTGCCGCAGGGGAGGTGGAGTCGGTGGCCTGTACCCAAGTTTCGGTGATTGCTAGGAGGTTGAGGGAGCGAGAGATGAAGAGGTCATGGATGGCAGTAAGCTTATTGCAAACCGAACGAGCATTCAGGAGTGCAACCGAGAGAGGGGGGATAGATATGGGGAGGAGGGGTACATGTATGAGGTTGAGGGGGTCGCGTCGGCTGGCGTGAGCAGGGGGGGCTCTAGGGGGGGTGTGAGGTGGTGAGGGGCCAGGGTTTGGGGAGATGTCCCCAGCTGATATGAGAAGGAGGAGGGTGAGGAAGGTGGCGTGGGAACGGGAGGTGTAGGAGCGCTTGGGTCTGAAAGTGGTGGCAAGTGGGTCAGCGGGGAAGTGGAGTAGCAGGAGGAGGTGGTGGGTGCCGTAGTGGGGAGAGGGGAGAAGTGAGGGGGCGATATAGAGCTGCTTAGCGGGGGTGGGTGGGTAGAGGAAGGCGGTTTTAGGGATGGAGGAGAGGAGGACAAGGAGGAGGAGCGCGGGCGGCATGTTGGGGTGAGCGGGGTGCAGGAAGGGTCAGGGTGGGTGAGGGGGTGCTGGTCAGGGATGGCGAAGCAGTGTCCGAAACGCAGTGGGAGGTGGCTGGTAGTCCCAGGTGGGGTGGAGGGCAGGGGATCCCTGGTGGGATGGTGGCCGTGCTATCCCTGGTGGGTTAGTAGCGATCCCTGGAGGGATAGTGGTTAGGGGTCCCTGGTGGTTAGGGTTTCTGGTGGGTGGTGGGATCCCTGGTGGCTGGCGGTGGGATGGTGGTTGGGCTCCCTGATGGGTAGTGGGTGCCCCTGGTGGAGTACCTGATGTCCTGGAGCGTCGGGGTGGAGGTGGATCCCTCCTATGTTAGGAGGACCGTTGGTGCTGGTGGTGGTAGCTTCCCCGGAGGAGCGGAGGCATCCCGCTGCGATTCCAGCCACGGCCGGCAGGAAACACCGCGGCTTTGGGTGCCGTGGTAGGCCTCAAGCCGCTTCGGACCGCCGGAGCTCCGCTGGAGGGACGGAGTGTCTGTTTCCCCTTCAGGGTGTTGGTGGGGACATCGGCAGCAGGCTCAGGGGCCCGGATGGCAGCGGATCGGGCGCGGGGGCGCCGGAGCTGACGAGCACGTGGCTGCTCCGGGCGAGCTGGTACCCGGTGGTCGGGATGGACCCAGGGCCAGTGAGGGGTAGGCCGCAAGTCCCGGAGGTCCGGGGAAAAGGTGCAGTGGCCTTACCTGGCTGATGAGCAGGGACCGAAGGATCGTGGGGCCCCCGTTAGGGTCCGATGCTGCCCAGATGGCAGCGGATTGGGGCCAGGGGAGCAGGAGCTCGCCGACGCACGTACTTCTCGCCGGACGTCCGGATGTATATGTTGTATATATATATATATATATATATATATATATATATATATATATATATATATGATGTATACCATTTATTTGTTTTCTTACCTTGTGGACTCTTATGATATCTCTCCCAAGGAGAAGTACTATTTGGGCCTTTGGGTCGAGTGCAGGTATGAGATGCGCTATGGTCTTTAAATGTTCATGATGTAATGCTGCCTCAGGTGTAGGAATCTCTTCTCTATTGTTTGGGATCTGATTGCATTCAATCAAGGTAGGTAGTTGCAGGGATGCTTCACTATTTATGGATTCGACTTGGAAACCAGTAGCTCTTCTGCCTTTTTCTTCACTCACACCAGTGCAAGTTTTAAGTGAATATGAAGAGCAGTGTCCTTTAATACTGAAGATATCAAAGAAGGCTGAGTTTGCAAGAGATCTATTGCTTTGGTCATCAAGGATGGCATACAACCTTACCGCTTTCTCTTTATGACCGATGGGGTAAACTGTAACAAGACAAATCTTGGAGCAAGATTTGTTACTAAGACCTTCTCCACAGACTTGGGTGCACTGGGGTGTCACTTCAGGAGGTACTGTGTCTCCCTCCTCCCCGCCGTGCTCTACAGCCTGGTCTGGGGGTGTGAGAGTCCATGGGGCTGGCCCAGGGTGTAAAGCTGTATTGTGCGCTTCACTGTTGCATTCCGAGCATTTGATGTTCGCTGTGCAGTCCTTTGCAAGATGAGAGGTTGAGGCACAACACCTGTAGCAAATGTGGTTTTCCTTGAGGAAAGTTCTGCGATCCCTGAGAAGTTTTCCTCTAAATCCTCTGCATTTCAACAATGAGTGTGGTTTCTTATGTAGAGGACATTCTCTGCATGGGTCCTTTGTGGAGATCGTCTCAGACTCTGTAGTACTGTAGGTTTTGTTTGAGGAGTCTTTAAGAGACACACTGGTTTTGTGTACTGCAACCGGTGTACCTTTCATGTTACGAAGTGAGATAGGTTTACCTGATTTGGGGTAAGCGGTGTCAAACATCGAGAAGTTAAAGCTGGGATCATTCCTAGTTTTTGCTTGTTGGTGCACGAAGTCCATAAAGAAAGAGAATGGAGGGAACGAGACATCGTACTGTTGCTTGTACCTGGAGCCTTGAGCAATCCACTTCTCTTGCAGGTTGTACGGTAATTTTTGTACTATGGGGTTTACACCACGTGCAGTATCTAAGAATGCCAGACCTTGTAAGTCTCCTTCAGTTTTGGCAACTTGTAGCTCTGTTAACAGATCACTCAGTTCTCTTAGCTTCTGGGAATCTTTGTTTTGGATCTTAGGGAAATCCTCAATTCTTTTGAAAAGTGCGTTCTCTATCACTTCTGGTGAGCCGTAACACTCCTCAAGTCTCTCCCATATCATGTTTAACCCTCTGATTGGGTAGTTAATATTAATGTCTCTAATCCGCCTTGCATGCTCTGTCGACTCATTTCCTAGCCACTTGACAAGAAGATCTATTTCTTCACATGCAGACAGATCCAGATCTCTGATATTATTCCTGAATGATGATCGCCATGACCTATAGCTTTCAGGTCTGTCATTAAACTTGGAGAGTCCCTTGGTTATTAACTCACGTCGGGCAAAGAATTTTAGAAAATCTGACATACCTGTATCTCTGTTTGACAGATTGTTGCTGTAATAGGCACCATCTACTTGTTCTTCCTTAAAGGGTTTGACCATACTGCGATCATTTGTGGGTTTGAATGCAGGTTGCATTGAGGGTTGATGTTCTATGGAGCCGTCGACTTGTTCCATGCAGGGTCTTTGGTTAACTGAGGTCGCTTGTTGTATGACTGGAGTCTGTTGGAGCTCCTTAGCAGGGGTTGATGTCGCTCTTGGACCTGGATTTAGGCCGTCTTCTGACTTAGCATGTTGCAGTACGTAATCTGAAGTGCGTTGCAAGTTATTGTGAAGACTGGGTTCGGGCCTACTTATGTAGCTGAGTCTATCGCTTGTGAAGTTTGCTGCTTCCTCTAAAGCCTCTGCTTCTGCTACAGCAGCTGCAGCTTCTTTTTCCACAGTTAGCTTTTCTAGAGCTGCTTCCGTGCATGCTTTCTCTATTTTTAATTGTCTTTCTTGTTCGGCAAATGTCGCGCGGGTTTTGGCGGCTTCGGCATTCGCGCGGGCAATGGCGACGGTGGAGCTGCTCAAAGATCTCCCTGAGCCTCTGGAGTTAACTGAGATGCGAGACCTTGTCTCGAACTGTCCGGATTCCCTTGCTGACATGATGATGCTGTGAACGGGTTAGCACACTTGCAACCGCTGCGGGTGGCGATGCTGCGTAGTTCCTCTTATCCAGCTTGTGAGAAGCCACCGTTTCGCTGCAGTCAGGACTTCAGGAGTCGCAGTCCTCGTATCCAGCTTGTAAGAAGCCGTCGTTTCACTGCAGTCAGGACTTCAGGAGTCGCAGTCCTCGTATCCAGCTTGTAAGAAGCCGTCGTTTCACTGTTCTGTCCTCCTTATGTGTGAAGGTACATAGCTTGACAGACAGCTAAACCTTTCTCGGCAATGAGTTGACAAAGAAGCAACGTCCAACTTTGTCTTTATTGCAAAGATATAAGAGGTGAAACTGAGGAACAGAAAATAAGGCGCTTAGTAACACTGTCTGCCATGTGACAAAGCATATTATACATTACAGTAAGGCAATGCACATATAAACACATGTAAGACATGTAGGTTACATAAAACACAGATGCATAAGATATAGACATGTGTGTAGACGTACCGACGATGCTATTGTGAACCTGAATGTGAGGGCTGGATCCTACCAGCATACCACAGGAATGGAGTCTGTGATGAGGAAATGGCTGCTATGAGCATGGCTGATGATGTAATCAGAGTTCATAGGCTACAAGCTATGGAAGCTGAAATGGGTCAAACTTCTACTGTGAAAAGATGCAGTGTATACAAACAGCCACTAGATGGAGCAGTTACACAATGAACAGAGAATTACAAACTGATAAAACATACTAATAATGCCTAATTAACAAAGAACAAATTGCTAAAGGCATGACAGGCACTGTTACTCACATCAATAACTCGGCTGTATCTACACCCAATGAAAAGGCCCCCAGCCACTACTACACCACCTCGGGGACAATACTACAGCTACGTAGTCCCAGATACAGCCAATGAACTCCAACCTTACCAACATGACCTTATAATTGGGAAGGAACACCCATACCTACGATGGGCCCAACCCATAATCCACCAAATGGTCACTCCAGCACCGCCTTCAAAGACCCAGCGACCCCTGCCGGCTGCCACGACAAAACAAAAAACGCCAAACACCCCAGAACACAAAATGACGATCAAGGAAAGAAAATAAAATCAAGGAACCCAAACAAAACCAAACAACATGACAAACACAAAGGACAAGACCAGTAACAAAAACAGGGCACTTATACCCCCTTCCTGCCCAGGCCAATTTCCAGCTTCCAGCGCTGTCACACTTTGAATGACAATTGCGCGGTCATGCAACACTGTACCCATATGAAATTTTTATCATTTTTTTTGTGACAGACAGAGATTTGTTTTGGTGGTATTTAATCACCTCTGGGTTTTTATTTTTTCTTAAACAAACAAAAAACCACTGAAAATTTAGAAAAAAAAAGTTTTTTCTTAGTTTTTGTTATAAAATTTTGTAAATAAGTGATTTTTCTCCTTCACTGATGTGCGCTAATGAAGCGGCAGTGATAGACACTTATAGGTGGCACTAATGGGCACTGATGAGGAGGCACTGGTAGGTGGCACTGATGGGCATTGACAGGCTTCACTGATGGGCACTGAAAGGCAGAAATGATAGGCGGCACTGATAGGCGGCACTGATAGACGGCACTGACTGGCATTGATAGGTGGCACTGGCTGGCACTGATGGGTGAGACTGAAAGGCAGCTCAGATGGGCACTGATATGTGGCATTGATGTGGCACTGGTGAGCAATGGCAGGTGACACGGATGAGCACTGATGGACACTGACAGGTGGTACTGCTGGGGCTACACTGATCATCAAGGCACACTGATCATCAGTGCCCTGATGATCAGTGTACATGTCCTCTCCGCGGAAAACCGATTACCAGCTCTCCTCTCCTCACGGGCTGTCAGCGTGATGGCTCGTGAGGAGAGAAATGCCGGTAACCGGCATTTCCCAGTTTACATGCGATCACCTGTGATTGGACACAGCTGATCACATGACCGAGCTGACATCTTCGGCTCTTTCCGTGAATCGGTGATCCGCTGTGTCCGAGGGACACAGTGCACCAGCGATCGCCGCGCTGCGCGCTCCCAGAGCCACGCATGCACGGTAAGAATGGGAGGACGTCATATGACGTCCTCTCAGAACGAGAGAACCACCTCGTGGAGAACCTATATGGTGGGCGGGAGACGGTTAAACAGTAAAAACAAAACTTTTGCAATGATTTATGTTTATCAGACCAAACAAGAGCAAACGAGAAGAATTCACCTTTAGGGTTGAGTGCTGATTCACATACTGTATATATATATATATGAAAATCCATCATTCTCGATGTACTAGATGGCCTATCTCATTTCTTGAGGCCCCAAAACACCAGGACAGTGCGAATACCCCCCAGATGACCGCCTTTTTGGAAAGCAAACAGTCCAAGGTATTTAGTAAGAGTTATTTGATGGTTTTATTTTTCGAAAATTAATAAATAAAAAAAAAATCACTTTTTTTTTTATTTAAAAAGTAAAGTGTTAATAAGAAAACACCCTCACTGTGTAAGGGAAGATAAGGCTTGTCACCATGCTCCCAGAACAATGTACTGGGACCATGAAAGGCTTTCCAAATAGATAAAATGAGAGAAAATGAATGTTAACCATTTGCCGCCCGCCCTATGGCCGAATGGCGGCCGGCAAATGTCATCAGTGTTCCGGGTGGACGCCATATGGCGTCCTCCCGCACATGTGCAGATTGCGCTCCTGCAGAGCCACGCAGTGGCGCGATCTGTCACCGGCCGTGTACCTCGGACACGGCCGATGACAGAACTGAGTATCAGCCCCGTTGCCGGTACCATGTGACCTGCTGTGACCAATCACAGCAGGTCACATGACAGTTGTATACAATGGATGGCTTCATTCATGCCATCCATTGTATACTAGTGTCTAGCTGTGAATGGTCACAGCTAATCACATGCACATGTCATGTGATTAGCTGTGGCCAAATCACAGCTAAGCACAAAAAAAAAAAAAAAAACCCTGAATGAATCGATGTCATTATGGTAACATTGTACTACTCTGGTCATAGTGAAATATGAAAAAAAAATCTTAAAAAAAAATCTTAAAAAAATGTAATAAAAAATAATAAAAAAAATATATATATATATATTTTTTTTTTTTTCATTCTGTCACCAATCAGTGTCCCTGATCATCGCCATGCCAGTTATATGATGACGCTGTACAAAAAAAAATAGTGAAACTAATTTTTAAAATTTTTTCATTTTCCGAAATATTATGACAAAAAAAATACAACTTCAAAAAACTCGCCATGCCTCCTATGAAGTACGTCGGACTGTCTACTTTACAAAAAGGGGTAATTTGGGGGATATCTGTACTGTTCTGACATTCTTGGACCTCAAGAAATTAGATTGGCCGCCAGTACTTCAGGATTGATCAATATTCAGATCTATACCATAGTTTGTGAACTCTATAACTTTCCTACGAACTAAAAAATACATCCTAATTTGGGTTATTTTCACCAAAGACATGTAGCAGAATACATCTCGGCCAAAATTTATGAAGAACAATTATTTATTTGCAAACTTTTATAACAGAAACAAAGAAAAATGTGTTTTTTTCAAAATTGTTGGTTTTTTTTTTGTTCATTTAGCAAAAAATAAAAACCCCAGCGGTGATTAAATACCACCAAAAGAAAGCTCTAGTTGTGTAAAGAAAATGATAAAATTTTAGTTTGGGTACAATGTTGTATGAGCGCGCAATTGTCATTCAAGGTGTGAAAGCGCTGAAACCTGAAAACTGGCCTGGGCAGGAAGGTGTAAAAGTGCCCGTTATTGAATTGGTTAAAAAAATAAAAACAAAGCCCAAAAAAAACCAAAAGTAACAACCGTTTATCTCATGTCCAGTGCAGAGCCTCGAACCTATGACCATGCACTCTTTAGACTGGCACGCTAACCACTGTGCTGCGGTTGTTACCTGGTATAGGCCCGGTCAAACTGACCCTTGTTTTCAAAAACTGCCAACTGTCACCTGCCCAATGTCAAGTAGCTATAGTGCACTTTGAATGACAATTGCGCGCTCATACAACACTGTACCCAAACTAAAATTTTATCATTTTTTTCACACAACTAGAGCTTTCTTTTGGTGGTATTTCATCACCACTGGGGTTTTTATTGTTTGCTAAATTAACAAAAAAAGACAGAAAATTTTGGAGAAAAAAAAAACACGTTTTCTTTGTTTCTGTTATAAAAGTTTGCAAATAAATAATTGTTTTTCATAAATTTAGGCCAAGATGTATTCTGCTACATGTCTTTGGTGAAAATAACCCAAATTAGTATTTATTATTTAGTCTGTAGGAAAGTTATAGAGTTCACAAACTATGGGATATATCTGAAAATTGATCAATCCTGAAGTACTGAAAGCCAATCTCATTTTTTGAGGTCCAAGAATGTCAGGACAGTACAGATATCCCCCAAATGACCCCTTATTGCAAAGTAGACCGTCCGATGTATTTCATAACAGGCATGGCGAGTTTTATGAAATTGTAATTTTTTTGTCATAATTTTTCGGAAATGAAGAAATTAACAAAATGATTTTCACTATTTTTTTTTTTACATACTGTCACCAGTGCAGTACAGCGTCATCGTATAACTGGCATGGCGGTGATCAGGGACACTGACTGGTGACAGTACGAAAAAAAAATTGATAATTTTTTTTTATTATTTTTAATTTTTTATTACATTTTTTTCTTTTTTTTAAGATTATTTTTTCATATTTCACTATGACCAAAGTAGTATAATGTTACCATAGTAACATTGTGCTACTTTGGGGGAGTGATCAGTATTTTTTATTTTACACAATTTGCTTATAGCAAAGAATTACTTTGCTATAAGCAAGCATTTACCTGAATGAAATTGATTTATTCTGTTTTTTTGTTTTTTTTTGTGTGATTTGGCCACGGCTAATCACATGACACAGCTGGGCTGTGATTGGCCCAGCTTGTGCATGTGATCGCTGTGACCATTCACAGCTAGACACACTTGTATACAATGGATGGCATGAAAGGAAGCCATCCATTGTATACAACTGTCGTGACCTGCTGTGATTGGTCACAGCAGGTCACATGGTACTGGCAACGGGGACGGTACACAGATCTGTCATCGGCCGTGTCCGACGTACATAGCCAGTGACAGATCGTGCCGCAGCGCGGCCCTGTAGGCGTGTGCAATGCGCGCTCTGGAAAGGACGCCATATGGCGTCCACCCGGAGGGATGAGCAACGGATTAACATAACTCTTACATAACACTTCATACAGTACAATCAAATAATAACTGACAGTCATGATCCCAACCGGGTCCAAGGTCTTCGAAGGCACTGTTACTCACATCAATAACTCGGCTGTATCTACACCCAATGAAAAGGCCCCCAGCCACTACTACACCACCTCGGGGACAATACTACAGCTACGTAGTCCCAGATACAGCCAATGAACTCCAACCTTACCAACATGACCTTATAATTGGGAAGGAACACCCATACCTACGATGGGCCCAACCCATAATCCACCAAATGGTCACTCCAGCACCGCCTTCAAAGACCCAGCGACCCCTGCCGGCTGCCACGACAAAACAAAAAACGCCAAACACCCCAGAACACAAAATGACGATCAAGGAAAGAAAATAAAATCAAGGAACCCAAACAAAACCAAACAACATGACAAACACAAAGGACAAGACCAGTAACAAAAACAGGGCACTTATACCCCCTTCCTGCCCAGGCCAATTTCCAGCTTCCAGCGCTGTCACACTTTGAATGACAATTGCGCGGTCATGCAACACTGTACCCATATGAAATTTTTATCATTTTTTTTGTGACAGACAGAGATTTGTTTTGGTGGTATTTAATCACCTCTGGGTTTTTATTTTTTCTTAAACAAACAAAAAAACCACTGAAAATTTAGAAAAAAAAAGTTTTTTCTTAGTTTTTGTTATAAAATTTTGTAAATAAGTGATTTTTCTCCTTCACTGATGTGCGCTAATGAAGCGGCAGTGATAGACACTTATAGGTGGCACTAATGGGCACTGATGAGGAGGCACTGGTAGGTGGCACTGATGGGCATTGACAGGCTTCACTGATGGGCACTGAAAGGCAGAAATGATAGGCGGCACTGATAGGCGGCACTGATAGACGGCACTGACTGGCATTGTTAGGTGGCACTGGCTGGCACTGATGGGTGACACTGAAAGGCAGCTCAGATGGGCACTGATATGTGGCATTGATGTGGCACTGGTGAGCAATGGCAGGTGACACGGATGAGCACTGATGGACACGGACAGGTGGTACTGCTGGGGCTACACTGATCATCAAGGCACACTGATCATCAGTGCCCTGATGATCAGTGTACATGTCCTCTCCGCGGAAAACCGATTACCAGCTCTCCTCTCCTCAGGGGCTGTCAGCGTGACGGCTCGTGAGGAGAGAAATGCCGGTAACCGGCATTTCCCAGTTTACATGCGATCACCTGTGATTGGACACAGCTGATCACATGACCGAGCTGACATCTTCGGCTCTTTCCGTGAATCGGTGATCCGCTGTGTCCGAGGGACACAGTGCACCAGCGATCGCCGCGCTGCGCGCTCCCAGAGCCACGCATGCACGGTAAGAATGGGAGGACGTCATATGACGTCCTCTCAGAACGAGAGAACCACCTCGTGGAGAACCTATATGGTGGGCGGGAGACGGTTAAACAGTAAAAACAAAACTTTTGCAATGATTTATGTTTATCAGACCAAACAAGAGCAAACGAGAAGAATTCACCTTTAGGGTTGAGTGCTGATTCACATACTGTATATATATATATATATATGAAAATCCATCATTCTCGATGTACTAGATGGCCTATCTCATTTCTTGAGGCCCCAAAACACCAGGACAGTGCGAATACCCCCCAGATGACCGCCTTTTTGGAAAGCAAACAGTCCAAGGTATTTATTAAGAGTTATTTGATGGTTTTATTTTTCGAAAATTAATAAATAAAAAAAATAATCACTTTTTTTTTTATTTAAAAAGTAAAGTGTTAATAAGAAAACACCCTCACTGTGTAAGGGAAGATAAGGCTTGTCACCATGCTCCCAGAACAATGTACTGGGACCATGAAAGGCTTTCCAAATAGATAAAATGAGAGAAAATGAATGTTAACCATTTGCCGCCCGCCCTGTGGCCGAATGGCGGCCGGCAAATGTCATCAGTGTTCCGGGTGGACGCCATATGGCGTCCTCCCGCACATGTGCAGATTGCGCTCCTGCAGAGCCACGCAGTGGCGCGATCTGTCACCGGCCGTGTACCTCGGACACGGCCGATGACAGAACTGAGTATCAGCCCCGTTGCCGGTACCATGTGACCTGCTGTGACCAATCACAGCAGGTCACATGACAGTTGTATACAATGGATGGCTTCATTCATGCCATCCATTGTATACTAGTGTCTAGCTGTGAATGGTCACAGCTAATCACATGCACATGTCATGTGATTAGCTGTGGCCAAATCACAGCTAAGCACAAAAAAAAAAAAAAAAAAACCCTGAATGAATCGATGTCATTATGGTAACATTGTACTACTCTGGTCATAGTGAAATATGAAAAAAAAATCTTAAAAAAAAAGAAGAAAAAAATGTAATAAAAAATAATAAAAAATATATATATATATATATTTTTTTTTTCATTCTGTCACCAATCAGTGTCCCTGATCATCGCCATGCCAGTTATATGATGACGCTGTACAAAAAAAAATAGTGAAACTAATTTTTAAAATTTTTTCATTTTCCGAAATATTATGACAAAAAAAATACAACTTCAAAAAACTCGCCATGCCTCCTATGAAGTACGTCGGACTGTCTACTTTACAAAAAGGGGTAATTTGGGGGATATCTGTACTGTTCTGACATTCTTGGACCTCAAGAAATTAGATTGGCCGCCAGTACTTCAGGATTGATCAATATTCAGATCTATACCATAGTTTGTGAACTCTATAACTTTCCTACGAACTAAAAAATACATCCTAATTTGGGTTATTTTCACCAAAGACATGTAGCAGAATACATCTCGGCCAAAATTTATGAAGAACAATTATTTATTTGCAAACTTTTATAACAGAAACAAAGAAAAATGTGTTTTTTTCAAAATTGTTGGTTTTTTTTTTGTTCATTTAGCAAAAAATAAAAACCCCAGCGGTGATTAAATACCACCAAAAGAAAGCTCTAGTTGTGTAAAGAAAATGATAAAATTTTAGTTTGGGTACAATGTTGTATGAGCGCGCAATTGTCATTCAAGGTGTGAAAGCGCTGAAACCTGAAAACTGGCCTGGGCAGGAAGGTGTAAAAGTGCCCGTTATTGAATTGGTTAAAAAAATAAAAACAAAGCCCAAAAAAAACCAAAAGTAACAACCGTTTATCTCATGTCCAGTGCAGAGCCTCGAACCTATGACCATGCACTCTTTAGACTGGCACGCTAACCACTGTGCTGCGGTTGTTACCTGGTATAGGCCCGGTCAAACTGACCCTTGTTTTCAAAAACTGCCAACTGTCACCTGCCCAATGTCAAGTAGCTATAGTGCACTTTGAATGACAATTGCGCGCTCATACAACACTGTACCCAAACTAAAATTTTATCATTTTTTTCACACAACTAGAGCTTTCTTTTGGTGGTATTTCATCACCACTGGGGTTTTTATTGTTTGCTAAATTAACAAAAAAAGACAGAAAATTTTGGAGAAAAAAAAAACACGTTTTCTTTGTTTCTGTTATAAAAGTTTGCAAATAAATAATTGTTTTTCATAAATTTAGGCCAAGATGTATTCTGCTACATGTCTTTGGTGAAAATAACCCAAATTAGTATTTATTATTTAGTCTGTAGGAAAGTTATAGAGTTCACAAACTATGGGATATATCTGAAAATTGATCAATCCTGAAGTACTGAAAGCCAATCTCATTTTTTGAGGTCCAAGAATGTCAGGACAGTACAGATATCCCCCAAATGACCCCTTATTGCAAAGTAGACCGTCCGATGTATTTCATAACAGGCATGGCGAGTTTTATGAAATTGTAATTTTTTTGTCATAATTATTCGGAAATGAAGAAATTAAAAAAATGATTTTCACTATTTTTTTTTTTACATACTGTCACCAGTGCAGTACAGCGTCATCGTATAACTGGCATGGCGGTGATCAGGGACACTGACTGGTGACAGTACGAAAAAAAAAAAATTGATAATTTTTTTTTATTATTTTTAATTTTTTATTACATTTTTTTCTTTTTTTTAAGATTATTTTTTCATATTTCACTATGACCAAAGTAGTATAATGTTACCATAGTAACATTGTGCTACTTTGGGGGAGTGATCAGTATTTTTTATTTTACACAATTTGCTTATAGCAAAGAATTACTTTGCTATAAGCAAGCATTTTCCTGAATGAAATTGATTTATTCTGTTTTTTTGTTTTTTTTTGTGTGATTTGGCCA
This sequence comes from Staurois parvus, assembly GCF_062004578.1. Taxonomy (NCBI): domain Eukaryota; kingdom Metazoa; phylum Chordata; class Amphibia; order Anura; family Ranidae; genus Staurois; species Staurois parvus. Next base: position 86,251 of record NW_028318379.1, read on the forward strand.
CGGCTAATCACATGACACAGCTGGGCTGTGATTGGCCCAGCTTGTGCATGTGATCGCTGTGACCATTCACAGCTAGACACACTTGTATACAATGGATGGCATGAAAGGAAGCCATCCATTGTATACAACTGTCGTGACCTGCTGTGATTGGTCACAGCAGGTCACATGGTACTGGCAACGGGGACGGTACACAGATCTGTCATCGGCCGTGTCCGACGTACATGGCCAGTGACAGATCGTGCCGCAGCGCGGCCCTGTAGGCGTGTGCAATGCGCGCTCTGGAAAGGACGCCATATGGCGTCCACCCGGAGGGATGAGCAACGGATTAACATAACTCTTACATAACACTTCATACAGTACAATCAAATAATAACTGACAGTCATGATCCCAACCGGGTCCAAGGTCTTCGAAGGCACTGTTACTCACATCAATAACTCGGCTGTATCTACACCCAATGAAAAGGCCCCCAGCCACTACTACACCACCTCGGGGACAATACTACAGCTACGTAGTCCCAGATACAGCCAATGAACTCCAACCTTATAATTGGGAAGGAACACCCATACCTACGATGGGCCCAACCCATAATCCACCAAATGGTCACTCCAGCACCGCCTTCAAAGACCCAGCGACCCCTGCCGGCTGCCACGACAAAACAAAAAACGCCAAACACCCCAGAACACAAAATGACGATCAAGGAAAGAAAATAAAATCAAGGAACCCAAACAAAACCAAACAACATGACAAACACAAAGGACAAGACCAGTAACAAAAACAGGGCACTTATACCCCCTTCCTGCCCAGGCCAATTTCCAGCTTCCAGCGCTGTCACACTTTGAATGACAATTGCGCGGTCATGCAACACTGTACCCATATGAAATTTTTATCATTTTTTTTGTGACAGACAGAGATTTGTTTTGGTGGTATTTAATCACCTCTGGGTTTTTATTTTTTCTTAAACAAACAAAAAAACCACTGAAAATTTAGAAAAAAAAAGTTTTTTCTTAGTTTTTGTTATAAAATTTTGTAAATAAGTGATTTTTCTCCTTCACTGATGTGCGCTAATGAAGCGGCAGTGATAGACACTTATAGGTGGCACTAATGGGCACTGATGAGGAGGCACTGGTAGGTGGCACTGATGGGCATTGACAGGCTTCACTGATGGGCACTGAAAGGCAGAAATGATAGGCGGCACTGATAGGCGGCACTGATAGACGGCACTGACTGGCATTGTTAGGTGGCACTGGCTGGCACTGATGGGTGACACTGAAAGGCAGCTCAGATGGGCACTGATATGTGGCATTGATGTGGCACTGGTGAGCAATGGCAGGTGACACGGATGAGCACTGATGGACACGGACAGGTGGTACTGCTGGGGCTACACTGATCATCAAGGCACACTGATCATCAGTGCCCTGATGATCAGTGTACATGTCCTCTCCGCGGAAAACCGATTACCAGCTCTCCTCTCCTCAGGGGCTGTCAGCGTGACGGCTCGTGAGGAGAGAAATGCCGGTAACCGGCATTTCCCAGTTTACATGCGATCACCTGTGATTGGACACAGCTGATCACATGACCGAGCTGACATCTTCGGCTCTTTCCGTGAATCGGTGATCCGCTGTGTCCGAGGGACACAGTGCACCAGCGATCGCCGCGCTGCGCGCTCCCAGAGCCACGCATGCACGGTAAGAATGGGAGGACGTCATATGACGTCCTCTCAGAACGAGAGAACCACCTCGTGGAGAACCTATATGGTGGGCGGGAGACGGTTAAACAGTAAAAACAAAACTTTTGCAATGATTTATGTTTATCAGACCAAACAAGAGCAAACGAGAAGAATTCACCTTTAGGGTTGAGTGCTGATTCACATACTGTATATATATATATATATATGAAAATCCATCATTCTCGATGTACTAGATGGCCTATCTCATTTCTTGAGGCCCCAAAACACCAGGACAGTGCGAATACCCCCCAGATGACCGCCTTTTTGGAAAGCAAACAGTCCAAGGTATTTAGTAAGAGTTATTTGATGGTTTTATTTTTCGAAAATTAATAAATAAAAAAAAAAATCACTTTTTTTTTTATTTAAAAAGTAAAGTGTTAATAAGAAAACACCCTCACTGTGTAAGGGAAGATAAGGCTTGTCACCATGCTCCCAGAACAATGTACTGGGACCATGAAAGGCTTTCCAAATAGATAAAATGAGAGAAAATGAATGTTAACCATTTGCCGCCCGCCCTATGGCCGAATGGCGGCCGGCAAATGTCATCAGTGTTCCAGGTGGACGCCATATGGCGTCCTCCCGCACATGTGCAGATTGCGCTCCTGCAGAGCCACGCAGTGGCGCGATCTGTCACCGGCCGTGTACCTCGGACACGGCCGATGACAGAACTGAGTATCAGCCCCGTTGCCGGTACCATGTGACCTGCTGTGACCAATCACAGCAGGTCACATGACAGTTGTATACAATGGATGGCTTCATTCATGCCATCCATTGTATACTAGTGTCTAGCTGTGAATGGTCACAGCTAATCACATGCACATGTCATGTGATTAGCTGTGGCCAAATCACAGCTAAGCACAAAAAAAAAAAAAAAAACCCTGAATGAATCGATGTCATTATGGTAACATTGTACTACTCTGGTCATAGTGAAATATGAAAAAAAAATCTTAAAAAAAAAGAAGAAAAAAATGTAATAAAAAATAATAAAAAATATATATATATTTATTTTTTTTTTCATTCTGTCACCAATCAGTGTCCCTGATCATCGCCATGCCAGTTATATGATGACGCTGTACAAAAAAAAATAGTGAAACTAATTTTTAAAATTTTTTCATTTTCCGAAATATTATGACAAAAAAAATACAACTTCAAAAAACTCGCCATGCCTCCTATGAAGTACGTCGGACTGTCTACTTTACAAAAAGGGGTAATTTGGGGGATATCTGTACTGTTCTGACATTCTTGGACCTCAAGAAATTAGATTGGCCGCCAGTACTTCAGGATTGATCAATATTCAGATCTATACCATAGTTTGTGAACTCTATAACTTTCCTACGAACTAAAAAATACATCCTAATTTGGGTTATTTTCACCAAAGACATGTAGCAGAATACATCTCGGCCAAAATTTATGAAGAACAATTATTTATTTGCAAACTTTTATAACAGAAACAAAGAAAAATGTGTTTTTTTCAAAATTGTTGGTTTTTTTTTTGTTCATTTAGCAAAAAATAAAAACCCCAGCGGTGATTAAATACCACCAAAAGAAAGCTCTAGTTGTGTAAAGAAAATGATAAAATTTTAGTTTGGGTACAATGTTGTATGAGCGCGCAATTGTCATTCAAGGTGTGAAAGCGCTGAAACCTGAAAACTGGCCTGGGCAGGAAGGTGTAAAAGTGCCCGTTATTGAATTGGTTAAAAAAATAAAAACAAAGCCCAAAAAAAACCAAAAGTAACAACCGTTTATCTCATGTCCAGTGCAGAGCCTCGAACCTATGACCATGCACTCTTTAGACTGGCACGCTAACCACTGTGCTGCGGTTGTTACCTGGTATAGGCCCGGTCAAACTGACCCTTGTTTTCAAAAACTGCCAACTGTCACCTGCCCAATGTCAAGTAGCTATAGTGCACTTTGAATGACAATTGCGCGCTCATACAACACTGTACCCAAACTAAAATTTTATCATTTTTTTCACACAACTAGAGCTTTCTTTTGGTGGTATTTCATCACCACTGGGGTTTTTATTGTTTGCTAAATTAACAAAAAAAGACAGAAAATTTTGGAGAAAAAAAAAACACGTTTTCTTTGTTTCTGTTATAAAAGTTTGCAAATAAATAATTGTTTTTCATAAATTTAGGCCAAGATGTATTCTGCTACATGTCTTTGGTGAAAATAACCCAAATTAGTATTTATTATTTAGTCTGTAGGAAAGTTATAGAGTTCACAAACTATGGGATATATCTGAAAATTGATCAATCCTGAAGTACTGAAAGCCAATCTCATTTTTTGAGGTCCAAGAATGTCAGGACAGTACAGATATCCCCCAAATGACCCCTTATTGCAAAGTAGACCGTCCGATGTATTTCATAACAGGCATGGCGAGTTTTATGAAATTGTAATTTTTTTGTCATAATTTTTCGGAAATGAAGAAATTAACAAAATGATTTTCACTATTTTTTTTTTTACATACTGTCACCAGTGCAGTACAGCGTCATCGTATAACTGGCATGGCGGTGATCAGGGACACTGACTGGTGACAGTACGAAAAAAAAATTGATAATTTTTTTTTATTATTTTTAATTTTTTATTACATTTTTTTCTTTTTTTTAAGATTATTTTTTCATATTTCACTATGACCAAAGTAGTATAATGTTACCATAGTAACATTGTGCTACTTTGGGGGAGTGATCAGTATTTTTTATTTTACACAATTTGCTTATAGCAAAGAATTACTTTGCTATAAGCAAGCATTTACCTGAATGAAATTGATTTATTCTGTTTTTTTGTTTTTTTTTGTGTGATTTGGCCACGGCTAATCACATGACACAGCTGGGCTGTGATTGGCCCAGCTTGTGCATGTGATCGCTGTGACCATTCACAGCTAGACACACTTGTATACAATGGATGGCATGAAAGGAAGCCATCCATTGTATACAACTGTCGTGACCTGCTGTGATTGGTCACAGCAGGTCACATGGTACTGGCAACGGGGACGGTACACAGATCTGTCATCGGCCGTGTCCGACGTACATAGCCAGTGACAGATCGTGCCGCAGCGCGGCCCTGTAGGCGTGTGCAATGCGCGCTCTGGAAAGGACGCCATATGGCGTCCACCCGGAGGGATGAGCAACGGATTAACATAACTCTTACATAACACTTCATACAGTACAATCAAATAATAACTGACAGTCATGATCCCAACCGGGTCCAAGGTCTTCGAAGGCACTGTTACTCACATCAATAACTCGGCTGTATCTACACCCAATGAAAAGGCCCCCAGCCACTACTACACCACCTCGGGGACAATACTACAGCTACGTAGTCCCAGATACAGCCAATGAACTCCAACCTTACCAACATGACCTTATAATTGGGAAGGAACACCCATACCTACGATGGGCCCAACCCATAATCCACCAAATGGTCACTCCAGCACCGCCTTCAAAGACCCAGCGACCCCTGCCGGCTGCCACGACAAAACAAAAAACGCCAAACACCCCAGAACACAAAATGACGATCAAGGAAAGAAAATAAAATCAAGGAACCCAAACAAAACCAAACAACATGACAAACACAAAGGACAAGACCAGTAACAAAAACAGGGAACTTATACCCCCTTCCTGCCCAGGCCAATTTCCAGCTTCCAGCGCTGTCACACTTTGAATGACAATTGCGCGGTCATGCAACACTGTACCCATATGAAATTTTTATCATTTTTTTTGTGACAGACAGAGATTTGTTTTGGTGGTATTTAATCACCTCTGGGTTTTTATTTTTTCTTAAACAAACAAAAAAACCACTGAAAATTTAGAAAAAAAAAGTTTTTTCTTAGTTTTTGTTATAAAATTTTGTAAATAAGTGATTTTTCTCCTTCACTGATGTGCGCTAATGAAGCGGCAGTGATAGACACTTATAGGTGGCACTAATGGGCACTGATGAGGAGGCACTGGTAGGTGGCACTGATGGGCATTGACAGGCTTCACTGATGGGCACTGAAAGGCAGAAATGATAGGCGGCACTGATAGGCGGCACTGATAGACGGCACTGACTGGCATTGTTAGGTGGCACTGGCTGGCACTGATGGGTGACACTGAAAGGCAGCTCAGATGGGCACTGATATGTGGCATTGATGTGGCACTGGTGAGCAATGGCAGGTGACACGGATGAGCACTGATGGACACGGACAGGTGGTACTGCTGGGGCTACACTGATCATCAAGGCACACTGATCATCAGTGCCCTGATGATCAGTGTACATGTCCTCTCCACGGAAAACCGATTACCAGCTCTCCTCTCCTCAGGGGCTGTCAGCGTGACGGCTCGTGAGGAGAGAAATGCCGGTAACCGGCATTTCCCAGTTTACATGCGATCACCTGTGATTGGACACAGCTGATCACATGACCGAGCTGACATCTTCGGCTCTTTCCGTGAATCGGTGATCCGCTGTGTCCGAGGGACACAGTGCACCAGCGATCGCCGCGCTGCACGCTCCCAGAGCCACGCATGCACGGTAAGAATGGGAGGACGTCATATGACGTCCTCTCAGAACGAGAGAACCACCTCGTGGAGAACCTATATGGTGGGCGGGAGACGGTTAAACAGTAAAAACAAAACTTTTGCAATGATTTATGTTTATCAGACCAAACAAGAGCAAACGAGAAGAATTCACCTTTAGGGTTGAGTGCTGATTCACATACTGTGTATATATATATATATATGAAAATCCATCATTCTCGATGTACTAGATGGCCTATCTCATTTCTTGAGGCCCCAAAACACCAGGACAGTGCGAATACCCCCCAGATGACCGCCTTTTTGGAAAGCAAACAGTCCAAGGTATTTAGTAAGAGTTATTTGATGGTTTTATTTTTCGAAAATTAATAAATAAAAAAAAAAATCACTTTTTTTTTATTTAAAAAGTAAAGTGTTAATAAGAAAACACCCTCACTGTGTAAGGGAAGATAAGGCTTGTCACCATGCTCCCAGAACAATGTACTGGGACCATGAAAGGCTTTCCAAATAGATAAAATGAGAGAAAATGAATGTTAACCATTTGCCGCCCGCCCTATGGCCGAATGGCGGCCGGCAAATGTCATCAGTGTTCCGGGTGGACGCCATATGGCGTCCTCCCGCACATGTGCAGATTGCGCTCCTGCAGAGCCACGCAGTGGCGCGATCTGTCACCGGCCGTGTACCTCGGACACGGCCGATGACAGAACTGAGTATCAGCCCCGTTGCCGGTACCATGTGACCTGCTGTGACCAATCACAGCAGGTCACATGACAGTTGTATACAATGGATGGCTTCATTCATGCCATCCATTGTATACTAGTGTCTAGCTGTGAATGGTCACAGCTAATCACATGCACATGTCATGTGATTAGCTGTGGCCAAATCACAGCTAAGCACAAAAAAAAAAAAAAAAAACCCTGAATGAATCGATGTCATTATGGTAACATTGTACTACTCTGGTCATAGTGAAATATGAAAAAAAAATCTTAAAAAAAAAGAAGAAAAAAATGTAATAAAAAATAATAAAAAAAATATATATATATATATTTTTTTTTTCATTCTGTCACCAATCAGTGTCCCTGATCATCGCCATGCCAGTTATATGATGACGCTGTACAAAAAAAAATAGTGAAACTAATTTTTAAAATTTTTTCATTTTCCGAAATATTATGACAAAAAAAATACAACTTCAAAAAACTCGCCATGCCTCCTATGAAGTACGTCGGACTGTCTACTTTACAAAAAGGGGTAATTTGGGGGATATCTGTACTGTTCTGACATTCTTGGACCTCAAGAAATTAGATTGGCCGCCAGTACTTCAGGATTGATCAATATTCAGATCTATACCATAGTTTGTGAACTCTATAACTTTCCTACGAACTAAAAAATACATCCTAATTTGGGTTATTTTCACCAAAGACATGTAGCAGAATACATCTCGGCCAAAATTTATGAAGAACAATTATTTATTTGCAAACTTTTATAACAGAAACAAAGAAAAATGCGTTTTTTTCAAAATTGTTGGTTTTTTTTTTGTTCATTTAGCAAAAAATAAAAACCCCAGCGGTGATTAAATACCACCAAAAGAAAGCTCTAGTTGTGTAAAGAAAATGATAAAATTTTAGTTTGGGTACAATGTTGTATGAGCGCGCAATTGTCATTCAAGGTGTGAAAGCGCTGAAACCTGAAAACTGGCCTGGGCAGGAAGGTGTAAAAGTGCCCGTTATTGAATTGGTTAAAAAAATAAAAACAAAGCCCAAAAAAAACCAAAAGTAACAACCGTTTATCTCATGTCCAGTGCAGAGCCTCGAACCTATGACCATGCACTCTTTAGACTGGCACGCTAACCACTGTGCTGCGGTTGTTACCTGGTATAGGCCCGGTCAAACTGACCCTTGTTTTCAAAAACTGCCAACTGTCACCTGCCCAATGTCAAGTAGCTATAGTGCACTTTGAATGACAATTGCGCGCTCATACAACACTGTACCCAAACTAAAATTTTATCATTTTTTTCACACAACTAGAGCTTTCTTTTGGTGGTATTTCATCACCACTGGGGTTTTTATTGTTTGCTAAATTAACAAAAAAAGACAGAAAATTTTGGAAAAAAAAAAACACGTTTTCTTTGTTTCTGTTATAAAAGTTTGCAAATAAATAATTGTTTTTCATAAATTTAGGCCAAGATGTATTCTGCTACATGTCTTTGGTGAAAATAACCCAAATTAGTATTTATTATTTAGTCTGTAGGAAAGTTATAGAGTTCACAAACTATGGGATATATCTGAAAATTTATCAATCCTGAAGTACTGAAAGCCAATCTCATTTTTTGAGGTCCAAGAATGTCAGGACAGTACAGATATCCCCCAAATGACCCCTTATTGCAAAGTAGACCGTCCGATGTATTTCATAACAGGCATGGCGAGTTTTATGAAATTGTAATTTTTTTGTCATAATTTTTCGGAAATGAAGAAATTAAAAAAATGATTTTCACTATTTTTTTTTTTACATACTGTCACCAGTGCAGTACAGCGTCATCGTATAACTGGCATGGCGGTGATCAGGGACACTGACTGGTGACAGTACGAAAAAAAAATTGATAATTTTTTTTTATTATTTTTAATTTTTTATTACATTTTTTTCTTTTTTTTAAGATTATTTTTTCATATTTCACTATGACCAAAGTAGTATAATGTTACCATAGTAACATTGTGCTACTTTGGGGGAGTGATCAGTATTTTTTATTTTACACAATTTGCTTATAGCAAAGAATTACTTTGCTATAAGCAAGCATTTTCCTGAATGAAATTGATTTATTCTGTTTTTTTGTTTTTTTTTGTGTGATTTGGCCACGGCTAATCACATGACACAGCTGGGCTGTGATTGGCCCAGCTTGTGCATGTGATCGCTGTGACCATTCACAGCTAGACACACTTGTATACAATGGATGGCATGAAAGGAAGCCATCCATTGTATACAACTGTCGTGACCTGCTGTGATTGGTCACAGCAGGTCACATGGTACTGGCAACGGGGACGGTACACAGATCTGTCATCGGCCGTGTCCGACGTACATGGCCAGTGACAGATCGTGCCGCAGCGCGGCCCTGTAGGCGTGTGCAATGCGCGCTCTGGAAAGGACGCCATATGGCGTCCACCCGGAGGGATGAGCAACGGATTAACATAACTCTTACATAACACTTCATACAGTACAATCAAATAATAACTGACAGTCATGATCCCAACCGGGTCCAAGGTCTTCGAAGGCACTGTTACTCACATCAATAACTCGGCTGTATCTACACCCAATGAAAAGGCCCCCAGCCACTACTACACCACCTCGGGGACAATACTACAGCTACGTAGTCCCAGATACAGCCAATGAACTCCAACCTTATAATTGGGAAGGAACACCCATACCTACGATGGGCCCAACCCATAATCCACCAAATGGTCACTCCAGCACCGCCTTCAAAGACCCAGCGACCCCTGCCGGCTGCCACGACAAAACAAAAAACGCCAAACACCCCAGAACACAAAATGACGATCAAGGAAAGAAAATAAAATCAAGGAACCCAAACAAAACCAAACAACATGACAAACACAAAGGACAAGACCAGTAACAAAAACAGGGCACTTATACCCCCTTCCTGCCCAGGCCAATTTCCAGCTTCCAGCGCTGTCACACTTTGAATGACAATTGCGCGGTCATGCAACACTGTACCCATATGAAATTTTTATCATTTTTTTTGTGACAGACAGAGATTTGTTTTGGTGGTATTTAATCACCTCTGGGTTTTTATTTTTTCTTAAACAAACAAAAAAACCACTGAAAATTTAGAAAAAAAAAGTTTTTTCTTAGTTTTTGTTATAAAATTTTGTAAATAAGTGATTTTTCTCCTTCACTGATGTGCGCTAATGAAGCGGCAGTGATAGACACTTATAGGTGGCACTAATGGGCACTGATGAGGAGGCACTGGTAGGTGGCACTGATGGGCATTGACAGGCTTCACTGATGGGCACTGAAAGGCAGAAATGATAGGCGGCACTGATAGGCGGCACTGATAGACGGCACTGACTGGCATTGTTAGGTGGCACTGGCTGGCACTGATGGGTGACACTGAAAGGCAGCTCAGATGGGCACTGATATGTGGCATTGATGTGGCACTGGTGAGCAATGGCAGGTGACACGGATGAGCACTGATGGACACGGACAGGTGGTACTGCTGGGGCTACACTGATCATCAAGGCACACTGATCATCAGTGCCCTGATGATCAGTGTACATGTCCTCTCCGCGGAAAACCGATTACCAGCTCTCCTCTCCTCACGGGCTGTCAGCGTGACGGCTTGTGAGGAGAGAAATGCCGGTAACCGGCATTTCCCAGTTTACATGCGATCACCTGTGATTGGACACAGCTGATCACATGACCGAGCTGACATCTTCGGCTCTTTCCGTGAATCGGTGATCCGCTGTGTCCGAGGGACACAGTGCACCAGCGATCGCCGCGCTGCGCGCTCCCAGAGCCACGCATGCACGGTAAGAATGGGAGGACGTCATATGACGTCCTCTCAGAACGAGAGAACCACCTCGTGGAGAACCTATATGGTGGGCGGGAGACGGTTAAACAGTAAAAACAAAACTTTTGCAATGATTTATGTTTATCAGACCAAACAAGAGCAAACGAGAAGAATTCACCTTTAGGGTTGAGTGCTGATTCACATACTGTATATATATATATATATATGAAAATCCATCATTCTCGATGTACTAGATGGCCTATCTCATTTCTTGAGGCCCCAAAACACCAGGACAGTGCGAATACCCCCCAGATGACCGCCTTTTTGGAAAGCAAACAGTCCAAGGTATTTAGTAAGAGTTATTTGATGGTTTTATTTTTCGAAAATTAATAAATAAAAAAAAAAATCACTTTTTTTTTTATTTAAAAAGTAAAGTGTTAATAAGAAAACACCCTCACTGTGTAAGGGAAGATAAGGCTTGTCACCATGCTCCCAGAACAATGTACTGGGACCATGAAAGGCTTTCCAAATAGATAAAATGAGAGAAAATGAATGTTAACCATTTGCCGCCCGCCCTATGGCCGAATGGCGGCCGGCAAATGTCATCAGTGTTCCAGGTGGACGCCATATGGCGTCCTCCCGCACATGTGCAGATTGCGCTCCTGCAGAGCCACGCAGTGGCGCGATCTGTCACCGGCCGTGTACCTCGGACACGGCCGATGACAGAACTGAGTATCAGCCCCGTTGCCGGTACCATGTGACCTGCTGTGACCAATCACAGCAGGTCACATGACAGTTGTATACAATGGATGGCTTCATTCATGCCATCCATTGTATACTAGTGTCTAGCTGTGAATGGTCACAGCTAATCACATGCACATGTCATGTGATTAGCTGTGGCCAAATCACAGCTAAGCACAAAAAAAAAAAAAAAAACCCTGAATGAATCGATGTCATTATGGTAACATTGTACTACTCTGGTCATAGTGAAATATGAAAAAAAAATCTTAAAAAAAAAGAAGAAAAAAATGTAATAAAAAATAATAAAAAATATATATATATTTATTTTTTTTTTCATTCTGTCACCAATCAGTGTCCCTGATCATCGCCATGCCAGTTATATGATGACGCTGTACAAAAAAAAATAGTGAAACTAATTTTTAAAATTTTTTCATTTTCCGAAATATTATGACAAAAAAAATACAACTTCAAAAAACTCGCCATGCCTCCTATGAAGTACGTCGGACTGTCTACTTTACAAAAAGGGGTAATTTGGGGGATATCTGTACTGTTCTGACATTCTTGGACCTCAAGAAATTAGATTGGCCGCCAGTACTTCAGGATTGATCAATATTCAGATCTATACCATAGTTTGTGAACTCTATAACTTTCCTACGAACTAAAAAATACATCCTAATTTGGGTTATTTTCACCAAAGACATGTAGCAGAATACATCTCGGCCAAAATTTATGAAGAACAATTATTTATTTGCAAACTTTTATAACAGAAACAAAGAAAAATGTGTTTTTTTCAAAATTGTTGGTTTTTTTTTTGTTCATTTAGCAAAAAATAAAAACCCCAGCGGTGATTAAATACCACCAAAAGAAAGCTCTAGTTGTGTAAAGAAAATGATAAAATTTTAGTTTGGGTACAATGTTGTATGAGCGCGCAATTGTCATTCAAGGTGTGAAAGCGCTGAAACCTGAAAACTGGCCTGGGCAGGAAGGTGTAAAAGTGCCCGTTATTGAATTGGTTAAAAAAATAAAAACAAAGCCCAAAAAAAACCAAAAGTAACAACCGTTTATCTCATGTCCAGTGCAGAGCCTCGAACCTATGACCATGCACTCTTTAGACTGGCACGCTAACCACTGTGCTGCGGTTGTTACCTGGTATAGGCCCGGTCAAACTGACCCTTGTTTTCAAAAACTGCCAACTGTCACCTGCCCAATGTCAAGTAGCTATAGTGCACTTTGAATGACAATTGCGCGCTCATACAACACTGTACCCAAACTAAAATTTTATCATTTTTTTCACACAACTAGAGCTTTCTTTTGGTGGTATTTCATCACCACTGGGGTTTTTATTGTTTGCTAAATTAACAAAAAAAGACAGAAAATTTTGGAGAAAAAAAAAACACGTTTTCTTTGTTTCTGTTATAAAAGTTTGCAAATAAATAATTGTTTTTCATAAATTTAGGCCAAGATGTATTCTGCTACATGTCTTTGGTGAAAATAACCCAAATTAGTATTTATTATTTAGTCTGTAGGAAAGTTATAGAGTTCACAAACTATGGGATATATCTGAAAATTGATCAATCCTGAAGTACTGAAAGCCAATCTCATTTTTTGAGGTCCAAGAATGTCAGGACAGTACAGATATCCCCCAAATGACCCCTTATTGCAAAGTAGACCGTCCGATGTATTTCATAACAGGCATGGCGAGTTTTATGAAATTGTAATTTTTTTGTCATAATTTTTCGGAAATGAAGAAATTAACAAAATGATTTTCACTATTTTTTTTTTTACATACTGTCACCAGTGCAGTACAGCGTCATCGTATAACTGGCATGGCGGTGATCAGGGACACTGACTGGTGACAGTACGAAAAAAAAATTGATAATTTTTTTTTATTATTTTTAATTTTTTATTACATTTTTTTCTTTTTTTTAAGATTATTTTTTCATATTTCACTATGACCAAAGTAGTATAATGTTACCATAGTAACATTGTGCTACTTTGGGGGAGTGATCAGTATTTTTTATTTTACACAATTTGCTTATAGCAAAGAATTACTTTGCTATAAGCAAGCATTTACCTGAATGAAATTGATTTATTCTGTTTTTTTGTTTTTTTTTGTGTGATTTGGCCACGGCTAATCACATGACACAGCTGGGCTGTGATTGGCCCAGCTTGTGCATGTGATCGCTGTGACCATTCACAGCTAGACACACTTGTATACAATGGATGGCATGAAAGGAAGCCATCCATTGTATACAACTGTCGTGACCTGCTGTGATTGGTCACAGCAGGTCACATGGTACTGGCAACGGGGACGGTACACAGATCTGTCATCGGCCGTGTCCGACGTACATAGCCAGTGACAGATCGTGCCGCAGCGCGGCCCTGTAGGCGTGTGCAATGCGCGCTCTGGAAAGGACGCCATATGGCGTCCACCCGGAGGGATGAGCAACGGATTAACATAACTCTTACATAACACTTCATACAGTACAATCAAATAATAACTGACAGTCATGATCCCAACCGGGTCCAAGGTCTTCGAAGGCACTGTTACTCACATCAATAACTCGGCTGTATCTACACCCAATGAAAAGGCCCCCAGCCACTACTACACCACCTCGGGGACAATACTACAGCTACGTAGTCCCAGATACAGCCAATGAACTCCAACCTTACCAACATGACCTTATAATTGGGAAGGAACACCCATACCTACGATGGGCCCAACCCATAATCCACCAAATGGTCACTCCAGCACCGCCTTCAAAGACCCAGCGACCCCTGCCGGCTGCCACGACAAAACAAAAAACGCCAAACACCCCAGAACACAAAATGACGATCAAGGAAAGAAAATAAAATCAAGGAACCCAAACAAAACCAAACAACATGACAAACACAAAGGACAAGACCAGTAACAAAAACAGGGAACTTATACCCCCTTCCTGCCCAGGCCAATTTCCAGCTTCCAGCGCTGTCACACTTTGAATGACAATTGCGCGGTCATGCAACACTGTACCCATATGAAATTTTTATCATTTTTTTTGTGACAGACAGAGATTTGTTTTGGTGGTATTTAATCACCTCTGGGTTTTTATTTTTTCTTAAACAAACAAAAAAACCACTGAAAATTTAGAAAAAAAAAGTTTTTTCTTAGTTTTTGTTATAAAATTTTGTAAATAAGTGATTTTTCTCCTTCACTGATGTGCGCTAATGAAGCGGCAGTGATAGACACTTATAGGTGGCACTAATGGGCACTGATGAGGAGGCACTGGTAGGTGGCACTGATGGGCATTGACAGGCTTCACTGATGGGCACTGAAAGGCAGAAATGATAGGCGGCACTGATAGGCGGCACTGATAGACGGCACTGACTGGCATTGTTAGGTGGCACTGGCTGGCACTGATGGGTGACACTGAAAGGCAGCTCAGATGGGCACTGATATGTGGCATTGATGTGGCACTGGTGAGCAATGGCAGGTGACACGGATGAGCACTGATGGACACGGACAGGTGGTACTGCTGGGGCTACACTGATCATCAAGGCACACTGATCATCAGTGCCCTGATGATCAGTGTACATGTCCTCTCCACGGAAAACCGATTACCAGCTCTCCTCTCCTCAGGGGCTGTCAGCGTGACGGCTCGTGAGGAGAGAAATGCCGGTAACCGGCATTTCCCAGTTTACATGCGATCACCTGTGATTGGACACAGCTGATCACATGACCGAGCTGACATCTTCGGCTCTTTCCGTGAATCGGTGATCCGCTGTGTCCGAGGGACACAGTGCACCAGCGATCGCCGCGCTGCACGCTCCCAGAGCCACGCATGCACGGTAAGAATGGGAGGACGTCATATGACGTCCTCTCAGAACGAGAGAACCACCTCGTGGAGAACCTATATGGTGGGCGGGAGACGGTTAAACAGTAAAAACAAAACTTTTGCAATGATTTATGTTTATCAGACCAAACAAGAGCAAACGAGAAGAATTCACCTTTAGGGTTGAGTGCTGATTCACATACTGTGTATATATATATATATATGAAAATCCATCATTCTCGATGTACTAGATGGCCTATCTCATTTCTTGAGGCCCCAAAACACCAGGACAGTGCGAATACCCCCCAGATGACCGCCTTTTTGGAAAGCAAACAGTCCAAGGTATTTAGTAAGAGTTATTTGATGGTTTTATTTTTCGAAAATTAATAAATAAAAAAAAAAATCACTTTTTTTTTATTTAAAAAGTAAAGTGTTAATAAGAAAACACCCTCACTGTGTAAGGGAAGATAAGGCTTGTCACCATGCTCCCAGAACAATGTACTGGGACCATGAAAGGCTTTCCAAATAGATAAAATGAGAGAAAATGAATGTTAACCATTTGCCGCCCGCCCTATGGCCGAATGGCGGCCGGCAAATGTCATCAGTGTTCCGGGTGGACGCCATATGGCGTCCTCCCGCACATGTGCAGATTGCGCTCCTGCAGAGCCACGCAGTGGCGCGATCTGTCACCGGCCGTGTACCTCGGACACGGCCGATGACAGAACTGAGTATCAGCCCCGTTGCCGGTACCATGTGACCTGCTGTGACCAATCACAGCAGGTCACATGACAGTTGTATACAATGGATGGCTTCATTCATGCCATCCATTGTATACTAGTGTCTAGCTGTGAATGGTCACAGCTAATCACATGCACATGTCATGTGATTAGCTGTGGCCAAATCACAGCTAAGCACAAAAAAAAAAAAAAAAAACCCTGAATGAATCGATGTCATTATGGTAACATTGTACTACTCTGGTCATAGTGAAATATGAAAAAAAAATCTTAAAAAAAAAGAAGAAAAAAATGTAATAAAAAATAATAAAAAAAATATATATATATATATTTTTTTTTTCATTCTGTCACCAATCAGTGTCCCTGATCATCGCCATGCCAGTTATATGATGACGCTGTACAAAAAAAAATAGTGAAACTAATTTTTAAAATTTTTTCATTTTCCGAAATATTATGACAAAAAAAATACAACTTCAAAAAACTCGCCATGCCTCCTATGAAGTACGTCGGACTGTCTACTTTACAAAAAGGGGTAATTTGGGGGATATCTGTACTGTTCTGACATTCTTGGACCTCAAGAAATTAGATTGGCCGCCAGTACTTCAGGATTGATCAATATTCAGATCTATACCATAGTTTGTGAACTCTATAACTTTCCTACGAACTAAAAAATACATCCTAATTTGGGTTATTTTCACCAAAGACATGTAGCAGAATACATCTCGGCCAAAATTTATGAAGAACAATTATTTATTTGCAAACTTTTATAACAGAAACAAAGAAAAATGCGTTTTTTTCAAAATTGTTGGTTTTTTTTTTGTTCATTTAGCAAAAAATAAAAACCCCAGCGGTGATTAAATACCACCAAAAGAAAGCTCTAGTTGTGTAAAGAAAATGATAAAATTTTAGTTTGGGTACAATGTTGTATGAGCGCGCAATTGTCATTCAAGGTGTGAAAGCGCTGAAACCTGAAAACTGGCCTGGGCAGGAAGGTGTAAAAGTGCCCGTTATTGAATTGGTTAAAAAAATAAAAACAAAGCCCAAAAAAAACCAAAAGTAACAACCGTTTATCTCATGTCCAGTGCAGAGCCTCGAACCTATGACCATGCACTCTTTAGACTGGCACGCTAACCACTGTGCTGCGGTTGTTACCTGGTATAGGCCCGGTCAAACTGACCCTTGTTTTCAAAAACTGCCAACTGTCACCTGCCCAATGTCAAGTAGCTATAGTGCACTTTGAATGACAATTGCGCGCTCATACAACACTGTACCCAAACTAAAATTTTATCATTTTTTTCACACAACTAGAGCTTTCTTTTGGTGGTATTTCATCACCACTGGGGTTTTTATTGTTTGCTAAATTAACAAAAAAAGACAGAAAATTTTGGAAAAAAAAAAACACGTTTTCTTTGTTTCTGTTATAAAAGTTTGCAAATAAATAATTGTTTTTCATAAATTTAGGCCAAGATGTATTCTGCTACATGTCTTTGGTGAAAATAACCCAAATTAGTATTTATTATTTAGTCTGTAGGAAAGTTATAGAGTTCACAAACTATGGGATATATCTGAAAATTTATCAATCCTGAAGTACTGAAAGCCAATCTCATTTTTTGAGGTCCAAGAATGTCAGGACAGTACAGATATCCCCCAAATGACCCCTTATTGCAAAGTAGACCGTCCGATGTATTTCATAACAGGCATGGCGAGTTTTATGAAATTGTAATTTTTTTGTCATAATTTTTCGGAAATGAAGAAATTAAAAAAATGATTTTCACTATTTTTTTTTTTACATACTGTCACCAGTGCAGTACAGCGTCATCGTATAACTGGCATGGCGGTGATCAGGGACACTGACTGGTGACAGTACGAAAAAAAAATTGATAATTTTTTTTTATTATTTTTAATTTTTTATTACATTTTTTTCTTTTTTTTAAGATTATTTTTTCATATTTCACTATGACCAAAGTAGTATAATGTTACCATAGTAACATTGTGCTACTTTGGGGGAGTGATCAGTATTTTTTATTTTACACAATTTGCTTATAGCAAAGAATTACTTTGCTATAAGCAAGCATTTTCCTGAATGAAATTGATTTATTCTGTTTTTTTGTTTTTTTTTGTGTGATTTGGCCACGGCTAATCACATGACACAGCTGGGCTGTGATTGGCCCAGCTTGTGCATGTGATCGCTGTGACCATTCACAGCTAGACACACTTGTATACAATGGATGGCATGAAAGGAAGCCATCCATTGTATACAACTGTCGTGACCTGCTGTGATTGGTCACAGCAGGTCACATGGTACTGGCAACGGGGACGGTACACAGATCTGTCATCGGCCGTGTCCGACGTACATAGCCAGTGACAGATCGTGCCGCAGCGCGGCCCTGTAGGCGTGTGCAATGCGCGCTCTGGAAAGGACGCCATATGGCGTCCACCCGGAGGGATGAGCAACGGATTAACATAACTCTTACATAACACTTCATACAGTACAATCAAATAATAACTGACAGTCATGATCCCAACCGGGTCCAAGGTCTTCGAAGGCACTGTTACTCACATCAATAACTCGGCTGTATCTACACCCAATGAAAAGGCCCCCAGCCACTACTACACCACCTCGGGGACAATACTACAGCTACGTAGTCCCAGATACAGCCAATGAACTCCAACCTTACCAACATGACCTTATAATTGGGAAGGAACACCCATACCTACGATGGGCCCAACCCATAATCCACCAAATGGTCACTCCAGCACCGCCTTCAAAGACCCAGCGACCCCTGCCGGCTGCCACGACAAAACAAAAAACGCCAAACACCCCAGAACACAAAATGACGATCAAGGAAAGAAAATAAAATCAAGGAACCCAAACAAAACCAAACAACATGACAAACACAAAGGACAAGACCAGTAACAAAAACAGGGAACTTATACCCCCTTCCTGCCCAGGCCAATTTCCAGCTTCCAGCGCTGTCACACTTTGAATGACAATTGCGCGGTCATGCAACACTGTACCCATATGAAATTTTTATCATTTTTTTTGTGACAGACAGAGATTTGTTTTGGTGGTATTTAATCACCTCTGGGTTTTTATTTTTTCTTAAACAAACAAAAAAACCACTGAAAATTTAGAAAAAAAAAGTTTTTTCTTAGTTTTTGTTATAAAATTTTGTAAATAAGTGATTTTTCTCCTTCACTGATGTGCGCTAATGAAGCGGCAGTGATAGACACTTATAGGTGGCACTAATGGGCACTGATGAGGAGGCACTGGTAGGTGGCACTGATGGGCATTGACAGGCTTCACTGATGGGCACTGAAAGGCAGAAATGATAGGCGGCACTGATAGGCGGCACTGATAGACGGCACTGACTGGCATTGTTAGGTGGCACTGGCTGGCACTGATGGGTGACACTGAAAGGCAGCTCAGATGGGCACTGATATGTGGCATTGATGTGGCACTGGTGAGCAATGGCAGGTGACACGGATGAGCACTGATGGACACGGACAGGTGGTACTGCTGGGGCTACACTGATCATCAAGGCACACTGATCATCAGTGCCCTGATGATCAGTGTACATGTCCTCTCCACGGAAAACCGATTACCAGCTCTCCTCTCCTCAGGGGCTGTCAGCGTGACGGCTCGTGAGGAGAGAAATGCCGGTAACCGGCATTTCCCAGTTTACATGCGATCACCTGTGATTGGACACAGCTGATCACATGACCGAGCTGACATCTTCGGCTCTTTCCGTGAATCGGTGATCCGCTGTGTCCGAGGGACACAGTGCACCAGCGATCGCCGCGCTGCACGCTCCCAGAGCCACGCATGCACGGTAAGAATGGGAGGACGTCATATGACGTCCTCTCAGAACGAGAGAACCACCTCGTGGAGAACCTATATGGTGGGCGGGAGACGGTTAAACAGTAAAAACAAAACTTTTGCAATGATTTATGTTTATCAGACCAAACAAGAGCAAACGAGAAGAATTCACCTTTAGGGTTGAGTGCTGATTCACATACTGTGTATATATATATATATATGAAAATCCATCATTCTCGATGTACTAGATGGCCTATCTCATTTCTTGAGGCCCCAAAACACCAGGACAGTGCGAATACCCCCCAGATGACCGCCTTTTTGGAAAGCAAACAGTCCAAGGTATTTAGTAAGAGTTATTTGATGGTTTTATTTTTCGAAAATTAATAAATAAAAAAAAAAATCACTTTTTTTTTATTTAAAAAGTAAAGTGTTAATAAGAAAACACCCTCACTGTGTAAGGGAAGATAAGGCTTGTCACCATGCTCCCAGAACAATGTACTGGGACCATGAAAGGCTTTCCAAATAGATAAAATGAGAGAAAATGAATGTTAACCATTTGCCGCCCGCCCTATGGCCGAATGGCGGCCGGCAAATGTCATCAGTGTTCCGGGTGGACGCCATATGGCGTCCTCCCGCACATGTGCAGATTGCGCTCCTGCAGAGCCACGCAGTGGCGCGATCTGTCACCGGCCGTGTACCTCGGACACGGCCGATGACAGAACTGAGTATCAGCCCCGTTGCCGGTACCATGTGACCTGCTGTGACCAATCACAGCAGGTCACATGACAGTTGTATACAATGGATGGCTTCATTCATGCCATCCATTGTATACTAGTGTCTAGCTGTGAATGGTCACAGCTAATCACATGCACATGTCATGTGATTAGCTGTGGCCAAATCACAGCTAAGCACAAAAAAAAAAAAAAAAAACCCTGAATGAATCGATGTCATTATGGTAACATTGTACTACTCTGGTCATAGTGAAATATGAAAAAAAAATCTTAAAAAAAAAGAAGAAAAAAATGTAATAAAAAATAATAAAAAAAATATATATATATATATATTTTTTTTCATTCTGTCACCAATCAGTGTCCCTGATCATCGCCATGCCAGTTATATGATGACGCTGTACAAAAAAAAATAGTGAAACTAATTTTTAAAATTTTTTCATTTTCCGAAATATTATGACAAAAAAAATACAACTTCAAAAAACTCGCCATGCCTCCTATGAAGTACGTCGGACTGTCTACTTTACAAAAAGGGGTAATTTGGGGGATATCTGTACTGTTCTGACATTCTTGGACCTCAAGAAATTAGATTGGCCGCCAGTACTTCAGGATTGATCAATATTCAGATCTATACCATAGTTTGTGAACTCTATAACTTTCCTACGAACTAAAAAATACATCCTAATTTGGGTTATTTTCACCAAAGACATGTAGCAGAATACATCTCGGCCAAAATTTATGAAGAACAATTATTTATTTGCAAACTTTTATAACAGAAACAAAGAAAAATGCGTTTTTTTCAAAATTGTTGGTTTTTTTTTTGTTCATTTAGCAAAAAATAAAAACCCCAGCGGTGATTAAATACCACCAAAAGAAAGCTCTAGTTGTGTAAAGAAAATGATAAAATTTTAGTTTGGGTACAATGTTGTATGAGCGCGCAATTGTCATTCAAGGTGTGAAAGCGCTGAAACCTGAAAACTGGCCTGGGCAGGAAGGTGTAAAAGTGCCCGTTATTGAATTGGTTAAAAAAATAAAAACAAAGCCCAAAAAAAACCAAAAGTAACAACCGTTTATCTCATGTCCAGTGCAGAGCCTCGAACCTATGACCATGCACTCTTTAGACTGGCACGCTAACCACTGTGCTGCGGTTGTTACCTGGTATAGGCCCGGTCAAACTGACCCTTGTTTTCAAAAACTGCCAACTGTCACCTGCCCAATGTCAAGTAGCTATAGTGCACTTTGAATGACAATTGCGCGCTCATACAACACTGTACCCAAACTAAAATTTTATCATTTTTTTCACACAACTAGAGCTTTCTTTTGGTGGTATTTCATCACCACTGGGGTTTTTATTGTTTGCTAAATTAACAAAAAAAGACAGAAAATTTTGGAAAAAAAAAAACACGTTTTCTTTGTTTCTGTTATAAAAGTTTGCAAATAAATAATTGTTTTTCATAAATTTAGGCCAAGATGTATTCTGCTACATGTCTTTGGTGAAAATAACCCAAATTAGTATTTATTATTTAGTCTGTAGGAAAGTTATAGAGTTCACAAACTATGGGATATATCTGAAAATTTATCAATCCTGAAGTACTGAAAGCCAATCTCATTTTTTGAGGTCCAAGAATGTCAGGACAGTACAGATATCCCCCAAATGACCCCTTATTGCAAAGTAGACCGTCCGATGTATTTCATAACAGGCATGGCGAGTTTTATGAAATTGTAATTTTTTTGTCATAATTTTTCGGAAATGAAGAAATTAAAAAAATGATTTTCACTATTTTTTTTTTTACATACTGTCACCAGTGCAGTACAGCGTCATCGTATAACTGGCATGGCGGTGATCAGGGACACTGACTGGTGACAGTACGAAAAAAAAATTGATAATTTTTTTTTATTATTTTTAATTTTTTATTACATTTTTTTCTTTTTTTTAAGATTATTTTTTCATATTTCACTATGACCAAAGTAGTATAATGTTACCATAGTAACATTGTGCTACTTTGGGGGAGTGATCAGTATTTTTTATTTTACACAATTTGCTTATAGCAAAGAATTACTTTGCTATAAGCAAGCATTTTCCTGAATGAAATTGATTTATTCTGTTTTTTTGTTTTTTTTTGTGTGATTTGGCCACGGCTAATCACATGACACAGCTGGGCTGTGATTGGCCCAGCTTGTGCATGTGATCGCTGTGACCATTCACAGCTAGACACACTTGTATACAATGGATGGCATGAAAGGAAGCCATCCATTGTATACAACTGTCGTGACCTGCTGTGATTGGTCACAGCAGGTCACATGGTACTGGCAACGGGGACGGTACACAGATCTGTCATCGGCCGTGTCCGACGTACATGGCCAGTGACAGATCGTGCCGCAGCGCGGCCCTGTAGGCGTGTGCAATGCGCGCTCTGGAAAGGACGCCATATGGCGTCCACCCGGAGGGATGAGCAACGGATTAACATAACTCTTACATAACACTTCATACAGTACAATCAAATAATAACTGACAGTCATGATCCCAACCGGGTCCAAGGTCTTCGAAGGCACTGTTACTCACATCAATAACTCGGCTGTATCTACACCCAATGAAAAGGCCCCCAGCCACTACTACACCACCTCGGGGACAATACTACAGCTACGTAGTCCCAGATACAGCCAATGAACTCCAACCTTATAATTGGGAAGGAACACCCATACCTACGATGGGCCCAACCCATAATCCACCAAATGGTCACTCCAGCACCGCCTTCAAAGACCCAGCGACCCCTGCCGGCTGCCACGACAAAACAAAAAACGCCAAACACCCCAGAACACAAAATGACGATCAAGGAAAGAAAATAAAATCAAGGAACCCAAACAAAACCAAACAACATGACAAACACAAAGGACAAGACCAGTAACAAAAACAGGGCACTTATACCCCCTTCCTGCCCAGGCCAATTTCCAGCTTCCAGCGCTGTCACACTTTGAATGACAATTGCGCGGTCATGCAACACTGTACCCATATGAAATTTTTATCATTTTTTTTGTGACAGACAGAGATTTGTTTTGGTGGTATTTAATCACCTCTGGGTTTTTATTTTTTCTTAAACAAACAAAAAAACCACTGAAAATTTAGAAAAAAAAAGTTTTTTCTTAGTTTTTGTTATAAAATTTTGTAAATAAGTGATTTTTCTCCTTCACTGATGTGCGCTAATGAAGCGGCAGTGATAGACACTTATAGGTGGCACTAATGGGCACTGATGAGGAGGCACTGGTAGGTGGCACTGATGGGCATTGACAGGCTTCACTGATGGGCACTGAAAGGCAGAAATGATAGGCGGCACTGATAGGCGGCACTGATAGACGGCACTGACTGGCATTGTTAGGTGGCACTGGCTGGCACTGATGGGTGACACTGAAAGGCAGCTCAGATGGGCACTGATATGTGGCATTGATGTGGCACTGGTGAGCAATGGCAGGTGACACGGATGAGCACTGATGGACACGGACAGGTGGTACTGCTGGGGCTACACTGATCATCAAGGCACACTGATCATCAGTGCCCTGATGATCAGTGTACATGTCCTCTCCGCGGAAAACCGATTACCAGCTCTCCTCTCCTCAGGGGCTGTCAGCGTGACGGCTCGTGAGGAGAGAAATGCCGGTAACCGGCATTTCCCAGTTTACATGCGATCACCTGTGATTGGACACAGCTGATCACATGACCGAGCTGACATCTTCGGCTCTTTCCGTGAATCGGTGATCCGCTGTGTCCGAGGGACACAGTGCACCAGCGATCGCCGCGCTGCGCGCTCCCAGAGCCACGCATGCACGGTAAGAATGGGAGGACGTCATATGACGTCCTCTCAGAACGAGAGAACCACCTCGTGGAGAACCTATATGGTGGGCGGGAGACGGTTAAACAGTAAAAACAAAACTTTTGCAATGATTTATGTTTATCAGACCAAACAAGAGCAAACGAGAAGAATTCACCTTTAGGGTTGAGTGCTGATTCACATACTGTATATATATATATATATATGAAAATCCATCATTCTCGATGTACTAGATGGCCTATCTCATTTCTTGAGGCCCCAAAACACCAGGACAGTGCGAATACCCCCCAGATGACCGCCTTTTTGGAAAGCAAACAGTCCAAGGTATTTAGTAAGAGTTATTTGATGGTTTTATTTTTCGAAAATTAATAAATAAAAAAAAAAATCACTTTTTTTTTTATTTAAAAAGTAAAGTGTTAATAAGAAAACACCCTCACTGTGTAAGGGAAGATAAGGCTTGTCACCATGCTCCCAGAACAATGTACTGGGACCATGAAAGGCTTTCCAAATAGATAAAATGAGAGAAAATGAATGTTAACCATTTGCCGCCCGCCCTATGGCCGAATGGCGGCCGGCAAATGTCATCAGTGTTCCAGGTGGACGCCATATGGCGTCCTCCCGCACATGTGCAGATTGCGCTCCTGCAGAGCCACGCAGTGGCGCGATCTGTCACCGGCCGTGTACCTCGGACACGGCCGATGACAGAACTGAGTATCAGCCCCGTTGCCGGTACCATGTGACCTGCTGTGACCAATCACAGCAGGTCACATGACAGTTGTATACAATGGATGGCTTCATTCATGCCATCCATTGTATACTAGTGTCTAGCTGTGAATGGTCACAGCTAATCACATGCACATGTCATGTGATTAGCTGTGGCCAAATCACAGCTAAGCACAAAAAAAAAAAAAAAAACCCTGAATGAATCGATGTCATTATGGTAACATTGTACTACTCTGGTCATAGTGAAATATGAAAAAAAAATCTTAAAAAAAAAGAAGAAAAAAATGTAATAAAAAATAATAAAAAATATATATATATTTATTTTTTTTTTCATTCTGTCACCAATCAGTGTCCCTGATCATCGCCATGCCAGTTATATGATGACGCTGTACAAAAAAAAATAGTGAAACTAATTTTTAAAATTTTTTCATTTTCCGAAATATTATGACAAAAAAAATACAACTTCAAAAAACTCGCCATGCCTCCTATGAAGTACGTCGGACTGTCTACTTTACAAAAAGGGGTAATTTGGGGGATATCTGTACTGTTCTGACATTCTTGGACCTCAAGAAATTAGATTGGCCGCCAGTACTTCAGGATTGATCAATATTCAGATCTATACCATAGTTTGTGAACTCTATAACTTTCCTACGAACTAAAAAATACATCCTAATTTGGGTTATTTTCACCAAAGACATGTAGCAGAATACATCTCGGCCAAAATTTATGAAGAACAATTATTTATTTGCAAACTTTTATAACAGAAACAAAGAAAAATGTGTTTTTTTCAAAATTGTTGGTTTTTTTTTTGTTCATTTAGCAAAAAATAAAAACCCCAGCGGTGATTAAATACCACCAAAAGAAAGCTCTAGTTGTGTAAAGAAAATGATAAAATTTTAGTTTGGGTACAATGTTGTATGAGCGCGCAATTGTCATTCAAGGTGTGAAAGCGCTGAAACCTGAAAACTGGCCTGGGCAGGAAGGTGTAAAAGTGCCCGTTATTGAATTGGTTAAAAAAATAAAAACAAAGCCCAAAAAAAACCAAAAGTAACAACCGTTTATCTCATGTCCAGTGCAGAGCCTCGAACCTATGACCATGCACTCTTTAGACTGGCACGCTAACCACTGTGCTGCGGTTGTTACCTGGTATAGGCCCGGTCAAACTGACCCTTGTTTTCAAAAACTGCCAACTGTCACCTGCCCAATGTCAAGTAGCTATAGTGCACTTTGAATGACAATTGCGCGCTCATACAACACTGTACCCAAACTAAAATTTTATCATTTTTTTCACACAACTAGAGCTTTCTTTTGGTGGTATTTCATCACCACTGGGGTTTTTATTGTTTGCTAAATTAACAAAAAAAGACAGAAAATTTTGGAGAAAAAAAAAACACGTTTTCTTTGTTTCTGTTATAAAAGTTTGCAAATAAATAATTGTTTTTCATAAATTTAGGCCAAGATGTATTCTGCTACATGTCTTTGGTGAAAATAACCCAAATTAGTATTTATTATTTAGTCTGTAGGAAAGTTATAGAGTTCACAAACTATGGGATATATCTGAAAATTGATCAATCCTGAAGTACTGAAAGCCAATCTCATTTTTTGAGGTCCAAGAATGTCAGGACAGTACAGATATCCCCCAAATGACCCCTTATTGCAAAGTAGACCGTCCGATGTATTTCATAACAGGCATGGCGAGTTTTATGAAATTGTAATTTTTTTGTCATAATTTTTCGGAAATGAAGAAATTAACAAAATGATTTTCACTATTTTTTTTTTTACATACTGTCACCAGTGCAGTACAGCGTCATCGTATAACTGGCATGGCGGTGATCAGGGACACTGACTGGTGACAGTACGAAAAAAAAATTGATAATTTTTTTTTATTATTTTTAATTTTTTATTACATTTTTTTCTTTTTTTTAAGATTATTTTTTCATATTTCACTATGACCAAAGTAGTATAATGTTACCATAGTAACATTGTGCTACTTTGGGGGAGTGATCAGTATTTTTTATTTTACACAATTTGCTTATAGCAAAGAATTACTTTGCTATAAGCAAGCATTTACCTGAATGAAATTGATTTATTCTGTTTTTTTGTTTTTTTTTGTGTGATTTGGCCACGGCTAATCACATGACACAGCTGGGCTGTGATTGGCCCAGCTTGTGCATGTGATCGCTGTGACCATTCACAGCTAGACACACTTGTATACAATGGATGGCATGAAAGGAAGCCATCCATTGTATACAACTGTCGTGACCTGCTGTGATTGGTCACAGCAGGTCACATGGTACTGGCAACGGGGACGGTACACAGATCTGTCATCGGCCGTGTCCGACGTACATAGCCAGTGACAGATCGTGCCGCAGCGCGGCCCTGTAGGCGTGTGCAATGCGCGCTCTGGAAAGGACGCCATATGGCGTCCACCCGGAGGGATGAGCAACGGATTAACATAACTCTTACATAACACTTCATACAGTACAATCAAATAATAACTGACAGTCATGATCCCAACCGGGTCCAAGGTCTTCGAAGGCACTGTTACTCACATCAATAACTCGGCTGTATCTACACCCAATGAAAAGGCCCCCAGCCACTACTACACCACCTCGGGGACAATACTACAGCTACGTAGTCCCAGATACAGCCAATGAACTCCAACCTTACCAACATGACCTTATAATTGGGAAGGAACACCCATACCTACGATGGGCCCAACCCATAATCCACCAAATGGTCACTCCAGCACCGCCTTCAAAGACCCAGCGACCCCTGCCGGCTGCCACGACAAAACAAAAAACGCCAAACACCCCAGAACACAAAATGACGATCAAGGAAAGAAAATAAAATCAAGGAACCCAAACAAAACCAAACAACATGACAAACACAAAGGACAAGACCAGTAACAAAAACAGGGAACTTATACCCCCTTCCTGCCCAGGCCAATTTCCAGCTTCCAGCGCTGTCACACTTTGAATGACAATTGCGCGGTCATGCAACACTGTACCCATATGAAATTTTTATCATTTTTTTTGTGACAGACAGAGATTTGTTTTGGTGGTATTTAATCACCTCTGGGTTTTTATTTTTTCTTAAACAAACAAAAAAACCACTGAAAATTTAGAAAAAAAAAGTTTTTTCTTAGTTTTTGTTATAAAATTTTGTAAATAAGTGATTTTTCTCCTTCACTGATGTGCGCTAATGAAGCGGCAGTGATAGACACTTATAGGTGGCACTAATGGGCACTGATGAGGAGGCACTGGTAGGTGGCACTGATGGGCATTGACAGGCTTCACTGATGGGCACTGAAAGGCAGAAATGATAGGCGGCACTGATAGGCGGCACTGATAGACGGCACTGACTGGCATTGTTAGGTGGCACTGGCTGGCACTGATGGGTGACACTGAAAGGCAGCTCAGATGGGCACTGATATGTGGCATTGATGTGGCACTGGTGAGCAATGGCAGGTGACACGGATGAGCACTGATGGACACGGACAGGTGGTACTGCTGGGGCTACACTGATCATCAAGGCACACTGATCATCAGTGCCCTGATGATCAGTGTACATGTCCTCTCCACGGAAAACCGATTACCAGCTCTCCTCTCCTCAGGGGCTGTCAGCGTGACGGCTCGTGAGGAGAGAAATGCCGGTAACCGGCATTTCCCAGTTTACATGCGATCACCTGTGATTGGACACAGCTGATCACATGACCGAGCTGACATCTTCGGCTCTTTCCGTGAATCGGTGATCCGCTGTGTCCGAGGGACACAGTGCACCAGCGATCGCCGCGCTGCACGCTCCCAGAGCCACGCATGCACGGTAAGAATGGGAGGACGTCATATGACGTCCTCTCAGAACGAGAGAACCACCTCGTGGAGAACCTATATGGTGGGCGGGAGACGGTTAAACAGTAAAAACAAAACTTTTGCAATGATTTATGTTTATCAGACCAAACAAGAGCAAACGAGAAGAATTCACCTTTAGGGTTGAGTGCTGATTCACATACTGTATATATATATATATATATATGAAAATCCATCATTCTCGATGTACTAGATGGCCTATCTCATTTCTTGAGGCCCCAAAACACCAGGACAGTGCGAATACCCCCCAGATGACCGCCTTTTTGGAAAGCAAACAGTCCAAGGTATTTAGTAAGAGTTATTTGATGGTTTTATTTTTCGAAAATTAATAAATAAAAAAAAAAATCACTTTTTTTTTATTTAAAAAGTAAAGTGTTAATAAGAAAACACCCTCACTGTGTAAGGGAAGATAAGGCTTGTCACCATGCTCCCAGAACAATGTACTGGGACCATGAAAGGCTTTCCAAATAGATAAAATGAGAGAAAATGAATGTTAACCATTTGCCGCCCGCCCTATGGCCGAATGGCGGCCGGCAAATGTCATCAGTGTTCCGGGTGGACGCCATATGGCGTCCTCCCGCACATGTGCAGATTGCGCTCCTGCAGAGCCACGCAGTGGCGCGATCTGTCACCGGCCGTGTACCTCGGACACGGCCGATGACAGAACTGAGTATCAGCCCCGTTGCCGGTACCATGTGACCTGCTGTGACCAATCACAGCAGGTCACATGACAGTTGTATACAATGGATGGCTTCATTCATGCCATCCATTGTATACTAGTGTCTAGCTGTGAATGGTCACAGCTAATCACATGCACATGTCATGTGATTAGCTGTGGCCAAATCACAGCTAAGCACAAAAAAAAAAAAAAAAAACCCTGAATGAATCGATGTCATTATGGTAACATTGTACTACTCTGGTCATAGTGAAATATGAAAAAAAAATCTTAAAAAAAAAGAAGAAAAAAATGTAATAAAAAATAATAAAAAAAATATATATATATATATTTTTTTTTTCATTCTGTCACCAATCAGTGTCCCTGATCATCGCCATGCCAGTTATATGATGACGCTGTACAAAAAAAAATAGTGAAACTAATTTTTAAAATTTTTTCATTTTCCGAAATATTATGACAAAAAAAATACAACTTCAAAAAACTCGCCATGCCTCCTATGAAGTACGTCGGACTGTCTACTTTACAAAAAGGGGTAATTTGGGGGATATCTGTACTGTTCTGACATTCTTGGACCTCAAGAAATTAGATTGGCCGCCAGTACTTCAGGATTGATCAATATTCAGATCTATACCATAGTTTGTGAACTCTATAACTTTCCTACGAACTAAAAAATACATCCTAATTTGGGTTATTTTCACCAAAGACATGTAGCAGAATACATCTCGGCCAAAATTTATGAAGAACAATTATTTATTTGCAAACTTTTATAACAGAAACAAAGAAAAATGCGTTTTTTTCAAAATTGTTGGTTTTTTTTTTGTTCATTTAGCAAAAAATAAAAACCCCAGCGGTGATTAAATACCACCAAAAGAAAGCTCTAGTTGTGTAAAGAAAATGATAAAATTTTAGTTTGGGTACAATGTTGTATGAGCGCGCAATTGTCATTCAAGGTGTGAAAGCGCTGAAACCTGAAAACTGGCCTGGGCAGGAAGGTGTAAAAGTGCCCGTTATTGAATTGGTTAAAAAAATAAAAACAAAGCCCAAAAAAAACCAAAAGTAACAACCGTTTATCTCATGTCCAGTGCAGAGCCTCGAACCTATGACCATGCACTCTTTAGACTGGCACGCTAACCACTGTGCTGCGGTTGTTACCTGGTATAGGCCCGGTCAAACTGACCCTTGTTTTCAAAAACTGCCAACTGTCACCTGCCCAATGTCAAGTAGCTATAGTGCACTTTGAATGACAATTGCGCGCTCATACAACACTGTACCCAAACTAAAATTTTATCATTTTTTTCACACAACTAGAGCTTTCTTTTGGTGGTATTTCATCACCACTGGGGTTTTTATTGTTTGCTAAATTAACAAAAAAAGACAGAAAATTTTGGAAAAAAAAAAACACGTTTTCTTTGTTTCTGTTATAAAAGTTTGCAAATAAATAATTGTTTTTCATAAATTTAGGCCAAGATGTATTCTGCTACATGTCTTTGGTGAAAATAACCCAAATTAGTATTTATTATTTAGTCTGTAGGAAAGTTATAGAGTTCACAAACTATGGGATATATCTGAAAATTTATCAATCCTGAAGTACTGAAAGCCAATCTCATTTTTTGAGGTCCAAGAATGTCAGGACAGTACAGATATCCCCCAAATGACCCCTTATTGCAAAGTAGACCGTCCGATGTATTTCATAACAGGCATGGCGAGTTTTATGAAATTGTAATTTTTTTGTCATAATTTTTCGGAAATGAAGAAATTAAAAAAATGATTTTCACTATTTTTTTTTTTACATACTGTCACCAGTGCAGTACAGCGTCATCGTATAACTGGCATGGCGGTGATCAGGGACACTGACTGGTGACAGTACGAAAAAAAAATTGATAATTTTTTTTTATTATTTTTAATTTTTTATTACATTTTTTTCTTTTTTTTAAGATTATTTTTTCATATTTCACTATGACCAAAGTAGTATAATGTTACCATAGTAACATTGTGCTACTTTGGGGGAGTGATCAGTATTTTTTATTTTACACAATTTGCTTATAGCAAAGAATTACTTTGCTATAAGCAAGCATTTACCTGAATGAAATTGATTTATTCTGTTTTTTTGTTTTTTTTTGTGTGATTTGGCCACGGCTAATCACATGACACAGCTGGGCTGTGATTGGCCCAGCTTGTGCATGTGATCGCTGTGACCATTCACAGCTAGACACACTTGTATACAATGGATGGCATGAAAGGAAGCCATCCATTGTATACAACTGTCGTGACCTGCTGTGATTGGTCACAGCAGGTCACATGGTACTGGCAACGGGGACGGTACACAGATCTGTCATCGGCCGTGTCCGACGTACATGGCCAGTGACAGATCGTGCCGCAGCGCGGCCCTGTAGGCGTGTGCAATGCGCGCTCTGGAAAGGACGCCATATGGCGTCCACCCGGAGGGATGAGCAACGGATTAACATAACTCTTACATAACACTTCATACAGTACAATCAAATAATAACTGACAGTCATGATCCCAACCGGGTCCAAGGTCTTCGAAGGCACTGTTACTCACATCAATAACTCGGCTGTATCTACACCCAATGAAAAGGCCCCCAGCCACTACTACACCACCTCGGGGACAATACTACAGCTACGTAGTCCCAGATACAGCCAATGAACTCCAACCTTACCAACATGACCTTATAATTGGGAAGGAACACCCATACCTACGATGGGCCCAACCCATAATCCACCAAATGGTCACTCCAGCACCGCCTTCAAAGACCCAGCGACCCCTGCCGGCTGCCACGACAAAACAAAAAACGCCAAACACCCCAGAACACAAAATGACGATCAAGGAAAGAAAATAAAATCAAGGAACCCAAACAAAACCAAACAACATGACAAACACAAAGGACAAGACCAGTAACAAAAACAGGGCACTTATACCCCCTTCCTGCCCAGGCCAATTTCCAGCTTCCAGCGCTGTCACACTTTGAATGACAATTGCGCGGTCATGCAACACTGTACCCATATGAAATTTTTATCATTTTTTTTGTGACAGACAGAGATTTGTTTTGGTGGTATTTAATCACCTCTGGGTTTTTATTTTTTCTTAAACAAACAAAAAACCACTGAAAATTTAGAAAAAAAAAGTTTTTTCTTAGTTTTTGTTATAAAATTTTGTAAATAAGTGATTTTTCTCCTTCACTGATGTGCGCTAATGAAGCGGCAGTGATAGACACTTATAGGTGGCACTAATGGGCACTGATGAGGAGGCACTGGTAGGTGGCACTGATGGGCATTGACAGGCTTCACTGATGGGCACTGAAAGGCAGAAATGATAGGCGGCACTGATAGGCGGCACTGATAGACGGCACTGACTGGCATTGATAGGTGGCACTGGCTGGCACTGATGGGTGACACTGAAAGGCAGCTCAGATGGGCACTGATATGTGGCATTGATGTGGCACTGGTGAGCAATGGCAGGTGACACGGATGAGCACTGATGGACACCGACAGGTGGTACTGCTGGGGCTACACTGATCATCAAGGCACACTGATCATCAGTGCCCTGATGATCAGTGTACATGTCCTCTCCGCGGAAAACCGATTACCAGCTCTCCTCTCCTCACGGGCTGTCAGCGTGACGGCTCGTGAGGAGAGAAATGCCGGTAACCGGCATTTCCCAGTTTACATGCGATCACCTGTGATTGGACACAGCTGATCACATGACCGAGCTGACATCTTCGGCTCTTTCCGTGAATCGGTGATCCGCTGTGTCCGAGGGACACAGTGCACCAGCGATCGCCGCGCTGCGCGCTCCCAGAGCCACGCATGCACGGTAAGAATGGGAGGACGTCATATGACGTCCTCTCAGAACGAGAGAACCACCTCGTGGAGAACCTATATGGTGGGCGGGAGACAGTTAAACAGTAAAAACAAAACTTTTGCAATGATTTATGTTTATCAGACCAAACAAGAGCAAACGAGAAGAATTCACCTTTAGGGTTGAGTGCTGATTCACATACTGTATATATATATATATATATGAAAATCCATCATTCTCGATGTACTTGATGGCCTATCTCATTTCTTGAGGCCCCAAAACACCAGGACAGTGCGAATACCCCCCAGATGACCGCCTTTTTGGAAAGCAAACAGTCCAAGGTATTTAGTAAGAGTTATTTGATGGTTTTATTTTTCGAAAATTAATAAATAAAAAAAAAAATCACTTTTTTTTTTATTTAAAAAGTAAAGTGTTAATAAGAAAACACCCTCACTGTGTAAGGGAAGATAAGGCTTGTCACCATGCTCCCAGAACAATGTACTGGGACCATGAAAGGCTTTCCAAATAGATAAAATGAAAGAAAATGAATGTTAACCATTTGCCGCCCGCCCTATGGCCGAATGGCGGCCGGCAAATGTCATCAGTGTTCCGGGTGGACGCCATATGGCGTCCTCCCGCACATGTGCAGATTGCGCTCCTGCAGAGCCACGCAGTGGCGCGATCTGTCACCGGCCGTGTACCTCGGACACGGCCGATGACAGAACTGAGTATCAGCCCCGTTGCCGGTACCATGTGACCTGCTGTGACCAATCACAGCAGGTCACATGACAGTTGTATACAATGGATGGCTTCATTCATGCCATCCATTGTATACTAGTGTCTAGCTGTGAATGGTCACAGCTAATCACATGCACATGTCATGTGATTAGCTGTGGCCAAATCACAGCTAAGCACAAAAAAAAAAAAAAAAAAACCCTGAATGAATCGATGTCATTATGGTAACATTGTACTACTCTGGTCATAGTGAAATATGAAAAAAAAGAAGAAAAAAAAAGAAGAAAAAAATGTAATAAAAAATAATAAAAAAAATATATATATATATATATTTTTTTTTCATTCTGTCACCAATCAGTGTCCCTGATCATCGCCATGCCAGTTATATGATGACGCTGTACAAAAAAAAATAGTGAAACTAATTTTTAAAATTTTTTCATTTTCCGAAATATTATGACAAAAAAATACAACTTCAAAAAACTCGCCATGCCTCCTATGAAGTACGTCGGACTGTCTACTTTACAAAAAGGGGTAATTTGGGGGATATCTGTACTGTTCTGACATTCTTGGACCTCAAGAAATTAGATTGGCCGCCAGTACTTCAGGATTGATCAATATTCAGATCTATACCATAGTTTGTGAACTCTATAACTTTCCTACGAACTAAAAAATACATCCTAATTTGGGTTATTTTCACCAAAGACATGTAGCAGAATACATCTCGGCCAAAATTTATGAAGAACAATTATTTATTTGCAAACTTTTATAACAGAAACAAAGAAAAATGTGTTTTTTTCAAAATTGTTGGTTTTTTTTTGTTCATTTAGCAAGAAATAAAAACCCCAGCGGTGATTAAATACCACCAAAAGAAAGCTCTAGTTGTGTAAAGAAAATGATAAAATTTTAGTTTGGGTACAATGTTGTATGAGCGCGCAATTGTCATTCAAGGTGTGAAAGCGCTGAAACCTGAAAACTGGCCTGGGCAGGAAGGTGTAAAAATGCCCGTTATTGAATTGGTTAAAAAAAAAAAAACAAAGCCCAAAAAAAACCAAAAGTAACAACCGTTTATCTCATGTCCAGTGCAGAGCCTCGAACCTATGACCATGCACTCTTTAGACTGGCAAGCTAACCACTGTGCTGCGGTTGTTACCTGGTATAGGCCCGGTCAAACTGACCCTTGTTTTCAAAAACTGCCAACTGTCACCTGCCCAATGTCAAGTAGCTCTAGTGCACTTTGAATGACAATTGCGCGCTCATACAACACTGTACCCAAACTAAAATTTTATCATTTTTTTCACACAACTAGAGCTTTCTTTTGGTGGTATTTCATCACCACTGGGGTTTTTATTGTTTGCTAAATTAACAAAAAAAGACAGAAAATTTTGGAAAAAAAAAAAACACGTTTTCTTTGTTTCTGTTATAAAAGTTTGCAAATAAATAATTGTTTTTCATAAATTTAGGCCAAGATGTATTCTGCTACATGTCTTTGGTGAAAATAACCCAAATTAGTATTTATTATTTAGTCTGTAGGAAAGTTATAGAGTTCACAAACTATGGGATATATCTGAAAATTGATCAATCCTGAAGTACTGAAAGCCAATCTCATTTTTTGAGGTCCAAGAATGTCAGGACAGTACAGATATCCCCCAAATGACCCCTTATTGCAAAGTAGACCGTCCGATGTATTTCATAACAGGCATGGCGAGTTTTATGAAATTGAAATTTTTTTGTCATAATTTTTCGGAAATGAAGAAATTAAAAAAATGATTTTCACTATTTTTTTTTTTACATACTGTCACCAGTGCAGTACAGCGTCATCGTATAACTGGCATGGCGGTGATCAGGGACACTGACTGGTGACAGTACGAAAAAAAAATTGATAATTTTTTTTATTATTTTTAATTTTTTATTACATTTTTTTCTTTTTTTTAAGATTATTTTTTCATATTTCACTATGACCAAAGTAGTATAATGTTACCATAGTAACATTGTGCTACTTTGGGGGAGTGATCAGTATTTTTTATTTTACACAATTTGCTTATAGCAAAGAATTACTTTGCTATAAGCAAGCATTTACCTGAATGAAATTGATTTATTCTGTTTTTTTGTTTTTTTTTGTGTGATTTGGCCACGGCTAATCACATGACACAGCTGGGCTGTGATTGGCCCAGCTTGTGCATGTGATCGCTGTGACCATTCACAGCTAGACACACTTGTATACAATGGATGGCATGAAAGGAAGCCATCCATTGTATACAACTGTCGTGACCTGCTGTGATTGGTCACAGCAGGTCACATGGTACTGGCAACGGGGACGGTACACAGATCTGTCATCGGCCGTGTCCGACGTACATGGCCAGTGACAGATCGTGCCGCAGCGCGGCCCTGTAGGCGTGTGCAATGCGCGCTCTGGAAAGGACGCCATATGGCGTCCACCCGGAGGGATGAGCAACGGATTAACATAACTCTTACATAACACTTCATACAGTACAATCAAATAATAACTGACAGTCATGATCCCAACCGGGTCCAAGGTCTTCGAAGGCACTGTTCTGTCCTCCTTATGTGTGAAGGTACATAGCTTGACAGACAGCTAAACCTTTCTCGGCAATGAGTTGACAAAGAAGCAACGTCCAACTTTGTCTTTATTGCAAAGATATAAGAGGTGAAACTGAGGAACAGAAAATAAGGCGCTTAGTAACACTGTCTGCCATGTGACAAAGCATATTATACATTACAGTAAGGCAATGCACATATAAACACATGTAAGACATGTAGGTTACTTAAAACACAGATGCATAAGATATAGACATGTGTGTAGACGTACCGACGATGCTATTGTGAACCTGAATGTGAGGGCTGGATCCTACCAGCATACCACAGGAATGGAGTCTGTGATGAGGAAATGGCTGCTATGAGCATGGCTGATGATGTAATCAGAGTTCATAGGCTACAAGCTATGGAAGCTGAAATGGGTCAAACTTCTACTGTGAAAAGATGCAGTGTATACAAACAGCCACTAGATGGAGCAGTTACACAATGAACAGAGAATTACAAACTGATAAAACATACTAATAATGCCTAATTAACAAAGAACAAATTGCTAAAGGCATGACACTCCCCGTCTGGTATCTAAAGGATACCACATTAAATCACCCCTGGAGAGAGCAACAAAACCAGTTCAGTAACGGGTCTGAGGAAGAGTTTGGGCTCCTGTTGTCTGCAGACCTTGACCTCCACTTTTCTGACTTTCCCATCTTCACTTGGGAACACCTTGGTTATCAGTCCCAAAGGCCAGTCATTTCTTCTTGACTGAGAGTCTTTGACAAGAACAACATTACCAACCTCCATATTGGGTTTGCTGGTTTGCCATTTATTCCGGACTTGTAGAGTAGAGATGTATTGTTTTCTCCATTTATCCCAGAAGGTATCTGCTAGAGTTTGCACTCGTCTCCACTGACACTTGTACAAGTCTTTAGCACTAAATTCTCCAGGAGGAGCCGATGCTGTACCGACTTTTTGGGTGAGAAGAGTGGAAGGGGTGAGCAAGAAGGGATCTTCTGGATCACTGGATATTGAAGTCAAAGGTCTGGCGTTCATGATCGCCACTACTTCGGCCATGAAGGTTGAGAGGGTTTCATGGGTGAGCCTCGAAGTTCCCAGCTGTAGAAAAACAGAATCAAGGATCCGGCGAGCTATGCCAATCATACGCTCCCAAGAGCCTCCCATGTGAGACGCATGTGGGGGGTTGAATGTCCATTTACAGTCTTGGGCGGCAAGATATCTCTCTACATGGTCACTGTCAATGTTTGAGGGGATATGCAGTTCTTTGCAGGCCCCAACGAAGTTGGTACCTCTATCAGAGCGGATTAGTTTAACTGGGCCTCTGATGGAGATGAAACGTCTGAGAGCATTTATAAAGCTGGATGTGTCTAAAGACTCGATAACTTCTATATGCACAGCCCTGATACTCATGCATGTAAATATGACTGCCCAGCATTTGCTGTTTGCCTGGCCTCCTCTAGTGTGCCGTGTGGTGACAGACCAAGGACCAAACACGTCAAGACCAACATTAGTAAAGGGAGGTTCTATACTGAGTCGGTCCGCAGGGAGGTTAGCCATCTTCTGTGACTGAAACATACCACGTAGTTTTTTGCAAGTGACACATTTGAAAATAAGACAACTCACAAGTCTTTTCGCTCCCACTACCCAAAATCCAGCTGTACGTAAAGCTCCTTCAGTGAACAAACGTCCCTGATGTTTAGTCTTCTCATGGTAGTGTTGCACAAGTAAAGATGCAATGTGATTGCTTGGAATTATTATGGGATTACATTCTTTACTCTCGAACTTTGCATTTGAAATACGTCCCCCAACTCTCAACAGTCCATTAGCATCTATGAAGGGGTCAAGCCTCTTGAGGGAACTGTCTTTAGGAACACTCTTTTGATTTTGGATGAGTTCAAATTCTTGAGTATAAACCTCTTGTTGGATACAACGGATGATAACGTCTCTGGCCTGTGTGAGCTCATCCACTGTATGGGCCTTGTGACAGTAATGCCAACCTTTGCAGTGATCTGATCCTGTAGGTGTGGCTCTAAAGGATCTGGCTATGTGGATCAAGCCGGCTATAGCTCTGTTCAGTGATTTCCACGTAGAAAACTTGTTGAATCGTTTGGATCCAAGCTCTTTGTGAGAAACTCTTGTGGTGAGTACAGAAATATGAGGACGAATCTCTGCATCAGCATTTGGTTCTAATAGCTGAAATGAGTATTTCTCCAGGGTGTCAAGTACAGGTTTGTAGAGGAATGGTGGCCCTGTGAACCACGTAGTATCTTTAAGGTGAGCTGCTGGAACAGCTCTTGTAGCATGGTCTGCTGGGTTGAGGTCAGTTGGTACATAGCACCACTGGGTAGGCTGTGTTGACCTCCTAATTCTTTGAACTCTGTTATGAACATAGACATAGAATCTCCTAGTCTCATTGTAAATGTAGCCCAATACTACTTTGCTGTCTGTATGAAACATTGTACTGACAAGTTTTATATCTATTTCTGACACAATGAGATCTGCCAGCTCTACTGCCAGAACAGCGGCACAAAGTTCCAGTCTTGGTATGGTAATCTCAGGGCTTGGTGCCAGTTTTGCCTTGCCCATTACAAAGCCAATTTGGACTTGACCTTTAATGTTTATAGTTTTAAGGTAAGCGACTGCAGCGATTGCTTTTACCGAAGCATCACAAAATATGCACAGCTGCCTAGACTGAACTTCTGCAGGGGAGAAGTGGGCATATGGCCTATAGATATGTAAGTTAGATAATGCCTGTAGAGAGTTTCTCCATGCTATCCATAGTGCTTCTTTCTCTGAGGGAAGTGGCGAATCCCAATCACACGTATCTGTGGTTAACTCTCTGAGCAGAGTCTTACCTTGGATGATCACAGGAGCTGCAAATCCAAGTGGATCATATAGACTGTTAATGGTAGATAACACTCCACGTCGTGTGAAAGGCTTTTGCTCTTGGTCGACCTGAAAGGTAAAGGTGTCAGATTTGAGGTCCCAGCTGAGCCCTAGGCTGCGCTGCATGGGTATCGGGTCTGTCGCTAAGTCTAGATCTTTCAAATCACTGGCATGATCTTGAGTAGAGAAGGCTTCCATAACAACTTTGCTGTTTGAAGCTATCTTATGAAGTCTGAGGTTTGAACAGGAAAGCATACTCTGGGTCCTTTTGAGTAGACTGATTGCAGCCTCTGGTGAGGGAAGCGACTTTAAGCCATCATCTACATAGAAGTCTCTTTCAACAAACTTCTTAATGTCTTTCCCATAGTCTTTTTCACCTTCTTCAGCAGAGAGTCTGAGTCCATAAATAGCGACAGCTGGAGATGGGCTGTTGCCAAAAACATGCACCTTCATGCGATATTCTATGATGTCTTGAGTAGAGTCATTGTCCTTGAACCAAAGAAATCTCAAGAAGTTCCTGTGCTCTTCTTTTACTAGGAAACAATAGAACATTTGTTGTTTGTCGGCAACTATAGCGATGGGTTCTTTACGGAATCTGATGAGGACACCGAGAAGTGTGTTATTGAGGTCTGGTCCTGTCAAAAGGACATCATTGAGAGAGACTCCCTCATACTGTGAACTGGAGTCAAATACCACTCGGATTCGTCCTGGCTTCTTAGGGTGGTAAACGCCGAAGATTGGTAGATACCAGCATTCTTCTTTTTCTTTTAGGGGTGGAGCTACTTCTGCATGATTGTTCTCAAACATCTTTTTCATGAATAAGAAGAAATGTTCCATCATCTCTGGTCTTTTCTGAAAGTTGCGTCTAAGTGAACAGAAGCGTTTTAAGGCCTGATACCTGTTGTTGGGAAGATGACGTCTCTGTGTTTTGAAAGGTAGTGGTGCAACCCAGGTGTTTGTTTTATCCTTGAAGAATCCTTGTTCCATTATGCCCAAGAAGGCCTCATCTTCAATAGAGGGAGCTATCTTGTGGTCTTCCTTTGTCCTCTGGAACACCGTGCACCCCAAGTGATCTTGGTCTTCACTGCAAGAGTGGTTCTCGGTTTCTGTAAAGTCAGGATATAGCACACTTGCCGGCTTCTCTCTTAGAAGGAATCTGTTAGGACAAGGCTGAAAGAGGGATGGACGTCCATTCTCCAAGGTATTTGTGTAAAGAGAATTCACTGTGGTTGGCTTGTGAACATTTCCTAGGCAAACATCACCTATGATGACCCACCCCAGGTCAAGCTTCTGAGCATATGGAGAACTATGAGGACCATTTATTATTATTATTATTACTACGAGTTTATATAGCGCCAAAGGGTTTGCTCAGCGCTGTACAATAGGGGGGGACAATACATGGCACAGTACAACAAAGACAGACAGCGTACGAGGGGTAAGAGGGTCCTACTCTTACGAGCTTACAATCTAGGAGGGAGGGGGTAAAGGTACAGTAGGAAGTGGCTGGGGGGGATGAAGTGGTAGGAGGAATGAGGGAGGATGGCCGTTAGGTGAGGGTGGGGTAGGCTTCCCTGAAGAGATGGGTTTTGAGGGAGCGCCTGAATGTGAATAGAGAAGGCGACAGTCTGATGGATTGGGGCAGTGAGTTCCAGAGGATGGGGGAGGACCTGGAGAAGTCCTGCAGTCGTGCATGGGAGGAGGAGACCAGGGAGCAGGATAGAAGGAGGTCCTGTGAGGAGCGAAGGGTACGGGTAGGGTGGTACCTGGTGATCAGATTGGTGAGGTAGTCAGGGGCAGTGTTGTGAACGGCTTTGTAGGTCAGGGTAAGGAGTTTAAATTTGATGCGTTGGGCAATCGGGAGCCAGTGGAGGGAGAGGCAGAGGGGGGTGGCAGAGGTGGAGCGGGTGGTAAGGTGGATGAGTCTGGCAGCTGAGTTCAGGATGGTCTGGAGCGGGGAGAGCCTGCACTTGGGTAGGCCAGTGAGGAGGGAGTTGCAGTAGTCAAGGCGTGAGATGATGAGGGAGTGTACTAGAAGTTTGGTGGTGTCTGGGGTGAGGAAGGAGCGGATCTTGGCAATGTTGCGAAGATGGAGCCTGCATGTGTTTGTGAGTGATTTGACATGCGGTTGGAGGGAGAGGTTCGCGTCAAGAATGACGCCAAGGACTTTGGCTTGCGGGGCGGAAGTGATAGTGGAGTTGTTGGTGATGATGGATAGGATGGGGGGGGGGGTGTGGGCAGGGGGAAAGACGAGAAGCTCGGTTTTGGAGAGGTTAATCTTGAGGAAATGTAGCGACATCCAGTCTGAGATGTCATTTAGGAGGTGAGTGATGCGGGCGGAGATAGTGGGGGTGAGGTGAGGGGTGGAGAGGTAGATTTGGGTGTCGTCAGCATAGAGGTGATAGTTGAAGCCGTGAGATTGTATGAGTTTGCCCAGGGAGGAGGTGTAGATGGAGAAGAGAAGGGGTCCAAGGACAGAGCCTTGGGGGACCCCAACAGAGAGGGGGAGGGAGGGGGAGGTGGCACCATTGTAGGTGACACTGAAGTAGCGTCGGGATAGGTAGGATGAGAACCAAGAGAGAGCAGCATCTCCGATGCCAAGGGAGAGTAGTTTATTAAGAAGGAGGGGGTGGTCAACTGTGTCGAAGGCCGCAGAGAGGTCCAGGAGAAGGAGGACAGAGTAGTCGCCCTTGGCTTTGGCGTTGAGTAGGTCGTTAGTGATTTTGAGGAGGGCGGTTTCAGTGGAGTGTAGGGGACGGAAGCCGGACTGTAGAGGGTCAAGGAGGTTATTGTCAGTAAGGTGGGAGCTTAGGCGATCGTAGACTAAGCGTTCAAGGAGCTTGGAGGTGAGTGGCAGCAGGGAGATGGGTCTGAGGTTGTTGGGGTCCGCGGGATCCAGGGAGGGCTTTTTGAGGATGGGGGTGATATGCGCGTGCTTTAGGGGGGAGGGGAATACGCCAGTAGAGAGGGAGAGATTGAGGATGTGGGTGAGGGAGCGGATGAGGGAAGAGGGGGGTGACCGGAGGAGTTGAGAGGGGATAGGGTCCAGGGGGCAGGTAGTGAGGCGGGCTTTTGAGAGGACTTTGGCGACTTCCTCAGTAGTGACAGGGCTGAGGGAGTGCAGTGCGGGGGGGGTTATGGTGGGCGGGGCATTGGGAGAGGAGGGGGGCAGTGCGGTTGTGAGGGCAGAGGAGGGGGGAGATGAAGGGGTGACGGGGGCGAGGAGGCTAGGTGGGGAGGTAGATTGCAAGTTGACGATGTCCTTACGGATAGCGTCAATCTTGTTGTGGAAATGGGTGGCAATTTCGTGGGCGGTGAGAGAGGTACTGAGTGGAGGAGGGGGGGGGGAGAGCAGGGAGTTGAAGGTGGAGAAGAGTCGGCGGGGGCAGGAGGAGAGGGTGTTTATTAGGTTAACAAAGTAGGCCTGCTTGGCGGCGTGGAGGGAGGAGGTGTAGATAAGAAATGCAGATTTGTAGAGGGAGAAAGTATGAGGGGACCTGGTTTTGCGCCACAGTCTCTCCAGTGCGCGACTGCGACGTTTGAGGCGTTTAGTGCTGTCGGTCTGCCAGGGTTGAAGCGGTCTGGGTTTGATGATGCGTGTGGTAAGGGGTGCCAGAGAGTCTAGGGCAGCTGACAGTGAGTCATTGTACAAGGTGGTGGCTATGTCAGGACATGACAGTGAGAGGATGCTGTCGTGTAGGCAGTCGGCGGCAGAGTGGAGGGGGGGCCGGGTTCAGGTTGCGGAGGTTGCGGCTGGTGATGGTTTGGCGTTTTTGAGGGGGGGAGTTGGGGGAAGGGGAGATGGAGAAGGTGATGAGGTGGTGGTCGGAGAGAGGGAAGGGGGTGTTCGCGAACTGGTTGAGGGTACAGAGGTGGGAAAAGACGAGGTCCAGGGTGTTCCCTCCG
Organism: Staurois parvus; assembly: GCF_062004578.1. NCBI lineage: Eukaryota > Metazoa > Chordata > Amphibia > Anura > Ranidae > Staurois > Staurois parvus. The sequence goes on from NW_028318379.1 coordinate 129,838, forward strand.
AGGTGGGTGGAGGATTGAGTGTGCTGTGTGAGCGCGAAAGAGGAGGTTAGGTGGAGGAATTGGGAAGTAGCCGGGGTGTTGTCGTTGATGGGGATGTTGAAGTCCCCGAGGATGATGGTGGGGAGCTCAGAGGAGAGGAAGAAGGGAAGCCAGGCGGCGAAGTCATCCAGGAAGCGGGCTATGGGTCCGGGAGGCCTGTAGATCACTGCGATCCTTAGGGGGGTGGGTGAGAAGAGTCGGATGCAGTGCGCCTCAAAGGAGGGGAAGGAAAGAGAGGGTGGGTTAGGGAGGACCTGGAAGGTGCTAAGCGGTGACAGGAGCAAGCCGACACCACCACCTCTGCGATCGCTCAGTCTTGGTGAATGGGTCCAGATGAGACCTCCATGAGTGAGTGCCGCAGGGGAGGTGGAGTCGGTGGCCTGTACCCAAGTTTCGGTGATTGCTAGGAGGTTGAGGGAGCGAGAGATGAAGAGGTCATGGATGGCAGTAAGCTTATTGCAAACCGAACGAGCATTCAGGAGTGCAACCGAGAGAGGGGGGATAGATATGGGGAGGAGGGGTACATGTATGAGGTTGAGGGGGTCGCGTCGGCTGGCGTGAGCAGGGGGGGCTCTAGGGGGGGTGTGAGGTGGTGAGGGGCCAGGGTTTGGGGAGATGTCCCCAGCTGATATGAGAAGGAGGAGGGTGAGGAAGGTGGCGTGGGAACGGGAGGTGTAGGAGCGCTTGGGTCTGAAAGTGGTGGCAAGTGGGTCAGCGGGGAAGTGGAGTAGCAGGAGGAGGTGGTGGGTGCCGTAGTGGGGAGAGGGGAGAAGTGAGGGGGCGATATAGAGCTGCTTAGCGGGGGTGGGTGGGTAGAGGAAGGCGGTTTTAGGGATGGAGGAGAGGAGGACAAGGAGGAGGAGCGCGGGCGGCATGTTGGGGTGAGCGGGGTGCAGGAAGGGTCAGGGTGGGTGAGGGGGTGCTGGTCAGGGATGGCGAAGCAGTGTCCGAAACGCAGTGGGAGGTGGCTGGTAGTCCCAGGTGGGGTGGAGGGCAGGGGATCCCTGGTGGGATGGTGGCCGTGCTATCCCTGGTGGGTTAGTAGCGATCCCTGGAGGGATAGTGGTTAGGGGTCCCTGGTGGTTAGGGTTTCTGGTGGGTGGTGGGATCCCTGGTGGCTGGCGGTGGGATGGTGGTTGGGCTCCCTGATGGGTAGTGGGTGCCCCTGGTGGAGTACCTGATGTCCTGGAGCGTCGGGGTGGAGGTGGATCCCTCCTATGTTAGGAGGACCGTTGGTGCTGGTGGTGGTAGCTTCCCCGGAGGAGCGGAGGCGTCCCGCTGCGATTCCAGCCACGGCCGGCAGGAAACACCGCGGCTTTGGGTGCCGTGGTAGGCCTCAAGCCGCTTCGGACCGCCGGAGCTCCGCTGGAGGGACGGAGTGTCTGTGTCCCCTTCAGGGTGTTGGTGGGGACATCGGCAGCAGGCTCAGGGGCCCGGATGGCAGCGGATCGGGCGCGGGGGCGCCGGAGCTGACGAGCACGTGGCTGCTCCGGGCGAGCTGGTACCCGGTGGTCGGGATGGACCCAGGGCCAGTGAGGGGTAGGCCGCAAGTCCCGGAGGTCCGGGGAAAAGGTGCAGTGGCCTTACCTGGCTGATGAGCAGGGACCGAAGGATCGTGGGGCCCCCGTTAGGGTCCGATGCTGCCCAGATGGCAGCGGATTGGGGCCAGGGGAGCAGGAGCTCGCCGACGCACGTACTTCTCGCCGGACGTCCGGATGTATATGTTGTATATATATATATATATATATATATGATGTATATATATATATGATATATATATATATATATATATATATATATATATGATGTATACCATTTATTTGTTTTCTTACCTTGTGGACTCTTATGATATCTCTCCCAAGGAGAAGTACTATTTGGGCCTTTGGGTCGAGTGCAGGTATGAGATGCGCTATGGTCTTTAAATGTTCATGATGTAATGCTGCCTCAGGTGTAGGAATCTCTTCTCTATTGTTTGGGATCTGATTGCATTCAATCAAGGTAGGTAGTTGCAGGGATGCTTCACTATTTATGGATTCGACTTGGAAACCAGTAGCTCTTCTGCCTTTTTCTTCACTCACACCAGTGCAAGTTTTAAGTGAATATGAAGAGCAGTGTCCTTTAATACTGAAGATATCAAAGAAGGCTGAGTTTGCAAGAGATCTATTGCTTTGGTCATCAAGGATGGCATACAACCTTACCGCTTTCTCTTTATGACCGATGGGGTAAACTGTAACAAGACAAATCTTGGAGCAAGATTTGTTACTAAGACCTTCTCCACAGACTTGGGTGCACTGGGGTGTCACTTCAGGAGGTACTGTGTCTCCCTCCTCCCCGCCGTGCTCTACAGCCTGGTCTGGGGGTGTGAGAGTCCATGGGGCTGGCCCAGGGTGTAAAGCTGTATTGTGCGCTTCACTGTTGCATTCCGAGCATTTGATGTTCGCTGTGCAGTCCTTTGCAAGATGAGAGGTTGAGGCACAACACCTGTAGCAAATGTGGTTTTCCTTGAGGAAAGTTCTGCGATCCCTGAGAAGTTTTCCTCTAAATCCTCTGCATTTCAACAATGAGTGTGGTTTCTTATGTAGAGGACATTCTCTGCATGGGTCCTTTGTGGAGATCGTCTCAGACTCTGTAGTACTGTAGGTTTTGTTTGAGGAGTCTTTAAGAGACACACTGGTTTTGTGTACTGCAACCGGTGTACCTTTCATGTTACGAAGTGAGATAGGTTTACCTGATTTGGGGTAAGCGGTGTCAAACATCGAGAAGTTAAAGCTGGGATCATTCCTAGTTTTTGCTTGTTGGTGCACGAAGTCCATAAAGAAAGAGAATGGAGGGAACGAGACATCGTACTGTTGCTTGTACCTGGAGCCTTGAGCAATCCACTTCTCTTGCAGGTTGTACGGTAATTTTTGTACTATGGGGTTTACACCACGTGCAGTATCTAAGAATGCCAGACCTTGTAAGTCTCCTTCAGTTTTGGCAACTTGTAGCTCTGTTAACAGATCACTCAGTTCTCTTAGCTTCTGGGAATCTTTGTTTTGGATCTTAGGGAAATCCTCAATTCTTTTGAAAAGTGCGTTCTCTATCACTTCTGGTGAGCCGTAACACTCCTCAAGTCTCTCCCATATCATGTTTAACCCTCTGATTGGGTAGTTAATATTAATGTCTCTAATCCGCCTTGCATGCTCTGTCGACTCATTTCCTAGCCACTTGACAAGAAGATCTATTTCTTCACATGCAGACAGATCCAGATCTCTGATATTATTCCTGAATGATGATCGCCATGACCTATAGCTTTCAGGTCTGTCATTAAACTTGGAGAGTCCCTTGGTTATTAACTCACGTCGGGCAAAGAATTTTAGAAAATCTGACATACCTGTATCTCTGTTTGACAGATTGTTGCTGTAATAGGCACCATCTACTTGTTCTTCCTTAAAGGGTTTGACCATACTGCGATCATTTGTGGGTTTGAATGCAGGTTGCATTGAGGGTTGATGTTCTATGGAACCGTCGACTTGTTCCATGCAGGGTCTTTGGTTAACTGAGGTCGCTTGTTGTATGACTGGAGTCTGTTGGAGCTCCTTAGCAGGGGTTGATGTCGCTCTTGGACCTGGATTTAGGCCGTCTTCTGACTTAGCATGTTGCAGTACGTAATCTGAAGTGCGTTGCAAGTTATTGTGAAGACTGGGTTCGGGCCTACTTATGTAGCTGAGTCTATCGCTTGTGAAGTTTGCTGCTTCCTCTAAAGCCTCTGCTTCTGCTACAGCAGCTGCAGCTTCTTTTTCCACAGTTAGCTTTTCTAGAGCTGCTTCCGTGCATGCTTTCTCTATTTTTAATTGTCTTTCTTGTTCGGCAAATGTCGCGCGGGTTTTGGCGGCTTCGGCATTCGCGCGGGCAATGGCGACGGTGGAGCTGCTCAAAGATCTCCCTGAGCCTCTGGAGTTAACTGAGATGCGAGACCTTGTCTCGAACTGTCCGGATTCCCTTGCTGACATGATGATGCTGTGAACGGGTTAGCACACTTGCAACCGCTGCGGGTGGCGATGCTGCGTAGTTCCTCTTATCCAGCTTGTGAGAAGCCACCGTTTCGCTGCAGTCAGGACTTCAGGAGTCGCAGTCCTCGTATCCAGCTTGTAAGAAGCCGTCGTTTCACTGCAGTCAGGACTTCAGGAGTCGCAGTCCTCGTATCCAGCTTGTAAGAAGCCGTCGTTTCACTGTTCTGTCCTCCTTATGTGTGAAGGTACATAGCTTGACAGACAGCTAAACCTTTCTCGGCAATGAGTTGACAAAGAAGCAACGTCCAACTTTGTCTTTATTGCAAAGATATAAGAGGTGAAACTGAGGAACAGAAAATAAGGCGCTTAGTAACACTGTCTGCCATGTGACAAAGCATATTATACATTACAGTAAGGCAATGCACATATAAACACATGTAAGACATGTAGGTTACATAAAACACAGATGCATAAGATATAGACATGTGTGTAGACGTACCGACGATGCTATTGTGAACCTGAATGTGAGGGCTGGATCCTACCAGCATACCACAGGAATGGAGTCTGTGATGAGGAAATGGCTGCTATGAGCATGGCTGATGATGTAATCAGAGTTCATAGGCTACAAGCTATGGAAGCTGAAATGGGTCAAACTTCTACTGTGAAAAGATGCAGTGTATACAAACAGCCACTAGATGGAGCAGTTACACAATGAACAGAGAATTACAAACTGATAAAACATACTAATAATGCCTAATTAACAAAGAACAAATTGCTAAAGGCATGACAGGCACTGTTACTCACATCAATAACTCGGCTGTATCTACACCCAATGAAAAGGCCCCCAGCCACTACTACACCACCTCGGGGACAATACTACAGCTACGTAGTCCCAGATACAGCCAATGAACTCCAACCTTACCAACATGACCTTATAATTGGGAAGGAACACCCATACCTACGATGGGCCCAACCCATAATCCACCAAATGGTCACTCCAGCACCGCCTTCAAAGACCCAGCGACCCCTGCCGGCTGCCACGACAAAACAAAAAACGCCAAACACCCCAGAACACAAAATGACGATCAAGGAAAGAAAATAAAATCAAGGAACCCAAACAAAACCAAACAACATGACAAACACAAAGGACAAGACCAGTAACAAAAACAGGGCACTTATACCCCCTTCCTGCCCAGGCCAATTTCCAGCTTCCAGCGCTGTCACACTTTGAATGACAATTGCGCGGTCATGCAACACTGTACCCATATGAAATTTTTATCATTTTTTTTGTGACAGACAGAGATTTGTTTTGGTGGTATTTAATCACCTCTGGGTTTTTATTTTTTCTTAAACAAACAAAAAAACCACTGAAAATTTAGAAAAAAAAAGTTTTTTCTTAGTTTTTGTTATAAAATTTTGTAAATAAGTGATTTTTCTCCTTCACTGATGTGCGCTAATGAAGCGGCAGTGATAGACACTTATAGGTGGCACTAATGGGCACTGATGAGGAGGCACTGGTAGGTGGCACTGATGGGCATTGACAGGCTTCACTGATGGGCACTGAAAGGCAGAAATGATAGGCGGCACTGATAGGCGGCACTGATAGACGGCACTGACTGGCATTGATAGGTGGCACTGGCTGGCACTGATGGGTGACACTGAAAGGCAGCTCAGATGGGCACTGATATGTGGCATTGATGTGGCACTGGTGAGCAATGGCAGGTGACACGGATGAGCACTGATGGACACTGACAGGTGGTACTGCTGGGGCTACACTGATCATCAAGGCACACTGATCATCAGTGCCCTGATGATCAGTGTACATGTCCTCTCCGCGGAAAACCGATTACCAGCTCTCCTCTCCTCACGGGCTGTCAGCGTGATGGCTCGTGAGGAGAGAAATGCCGGTAACCGGCATTTCCCAGTTTACATGCGATCACCTGTGATTGGACACAGCTGATCACATGACCGAGCTGACATCTTCGGCTCTTTCCGTGAATCGGTGATCCGCTGTGTCCGAGGGACACAGTGCACCAGCGATCGCCGCGCTGCGCGCTCCCAGAGCCACGCATGCACGGTAAGAATGGGAGGACGTCATATGACGTCCTCTCAGAACGAGAGAACCACCTCGTGGAGAACCTATATGGTGGGCGGGAGACGGTTAAACAGTAAAAACAAAACTTTTGCAATGATTTATGTTTATCAGACCAAACAAGAGCAAACGAGAAGAATTCACCTTTAGGGTTGAGTGCTGATTCACATACTGTATATATATATATATGAAAATCCATCATTCTCGATGTACTAGATGGCCTATCTCATTTCTTGAGGCCCCAAAACACCAGGACAGTGCGAATACCCCCCAGATGACCGCCTTTTTGGAAAGCAAACAGTCCAAGGTATTTAGTAAGAGTTATTTGATGGTTTTATTTTTCGAAAATTAATAAATAAAAAAAAAAATCACTTTTTTTTTTATTTAAAAAGTAAAGTGTTAATAAGAAAACACCCTCACTGTGTAAGGGAAGATAAGGCTTGTCACCATGCTCCCAGAACAATGTACTGGGACCATGAAAGGCTTTCCAAATAGATAAAATGAGAGAAAATGAATGTTAACCATTTGCCGCCCGCCCTATGGCCGAATGGCGGCCGGCAAATGTCATCAGTGTTCCGGGTGGACGCCATATGGCGTCCTCCCGCACATGTGCAGATTGCGCTCCTGCAGAGCCACGCAGTGGCGCGATCTGTCACCGGCCGTGTACCTCGGACACGGCCGATGACAGAACTGAGTATCAGCCCCGTTGCCGGTACCATGTGACCTGCTGTGACCAATCACAGCAGGTCACATGACAGTTGTATACAATGGATGGCTTCATTCATGCCATCCATTGTATACTAGTGTCTAGCTGTGAATGGTCACAGCTAATCACATGCACATGTCATGTGATTAGCTGTGGCCAAATCACAGCTAAGCACAAAAAAAAAAAAAAAAACCCTGAATGAATCGATGTCATTATGGTAACATTGTACTACTCTGGTCATAGTGAAATATGAAAAAAAAATCTTAAAAAAAAAGAAGAAAAAAATGTAATAAAAAATAATAAAAAAAATATATATATATATATTTTTTTTTTTTTCATTCTGTCACCAATCAGTGTCCCTGATCATCGCCATGCCAGTTATATGATGACGCTGTACAAAAAAAAATAGTGAAACTAATTTTTAAAATTTTTTCATTTTCCGAAATATTATGACAAAAAAAATACAACTTCAAAAAACTCGCCATGCCTCCTATGAAGTACGTCGGACTGTCTACTTTACAAAAAGGGGTAATTTGGGGGATATCTGTACTGTTCTGACATTCTTGGACCTCAAGAAATTAGATTGGCCGCCAGTACTTCAGGATTGATCAATATTCAGATCTATACCATAGTTTGTGAACTCTATAACTTTCCTACGAACTAAAAAATACATCCTAATTTGGGTTATTTTCACCAAAGACATGTAGCAGAATACATCTCGGCCAAAATTTATGAAGAACAATTATTTATTTGCAAACTTTTATAACAGAAACAAAGAAAAATGTGTTTTTTTCAAAATTGTTGGTTTTTTTTTTGTTCATTTAGCAAAAAATAAAAACCCCAGCGGTGATTAAATACCACCAAAAGAAAGCTCTAGTTGTGTAAAGAAAATGATAAAATTTTAGTTTGGGTACAATGTTGTATGAGCGCGCAATTGTCATTCAAGGTGTGAAAGCGCTGAAACCTGAAAACTGGCCTGGGCAGGAAGGTGTAAAAGTGCCCGTTATTGAATTGGTTAAAAAAATAAAAACAAAGCCCAAAAAAAACCAAAAGTAACAACCGTTTATCTCATGTCCAGTGCAGAGCCTCGAACCTATGACCATGCACTCTTTAGACTGGCACGCTAACCACTGTGCTGCGGTTGTTACCTGGTATAGGCCCGGTCAAACTGACCCTTGTTTTCAAAAACTGCCAACTGTCACCTGCCCAATGTCAAGTAGCTATAGTGCACTTTGAATGACAATTGCGCGCTCATACAACACTGTACCCAAACTAAAATTTTATCATTTTTTTCACACAACTAGAGCTTTCTTTTGGTGGTATTTCATCACCACTGGGGTTTTTATTGTTTGCTAAATCAACAAAAAAAGACAGAAAATTTTGGAAAAAAAAAAAACACGTTTTCTTTGTTTCTGTTATAAAAGTTTGCAAATAAATAATTGTTTTTCATAAATTTAGGCCAAGATGTATTCTGCTACATGTCTTTGGTGAAAATAACCCAAATTAGTATTTATTATTTAGTCTGTAGGAAAGTTATAGAGTTCACAAACTATGGGATATATCTGAAAATTGATCAATCCTGAAGTACTGAAAGCCAATCTCATTTTTTGAGGTCCAAGAATGTCAGGACAGTACAGATATCCCCCAAATGACCCCTTATTGCAAAGTAGACCGTCCGATGTATTTCATAACAGGCATGGCGAGTTTTATGAAATTGTAATTTTTTTGTCATAATTTTTCGGAAATGAAGAAATTAAAAAAATGATTTTCACAATTTTTTTTTTACATACTGTCACCAGTGCAGTACAGCGTCATCGTATAACTGGCATGGCGGTGATCAGGGACACTGACTGGTGACAGTACGAAAAAAAAATTGATAATTTGTTTTTATTATTTTTAATTTTTTATTACATTTTTTTCTTTTTTTTAAGATTATTTTTTCATATTTCACTATGACCAAAGTAGTATAATGTTACCATAGTAACATTGTGCTACTTTGGGGGAGTGATCAGTATTTTTTATTTTACACAATTTGCTTATAGCAAAGAATTACTTTGCTATAAGCAAGCATTTACCTGAATGAAATTGATTTATTCTGTTTTTTTGTTTTTTTTTGTGTGATTTGGCCACGGCTAATCACATGACACAGCTGGGCTGTGATTGGCCCAGCTTGTGCATGTGATCGCTGTGACCATTCACAGCTAGACACACTTGTATACAATGGATGGCATGAAAGGAAGCCATCCATTGTATACAACTGTCGTGACCTGCTGTGATTGGTCACAGCAGGTCACATGGTACTGGCAACGGGGACGGTACACAGATCTGTCATCGGCCGTGTCCGACGTACATGGCCAGTGACAGATCGTGCCGCAGCGCGGCCCTGTAGGCGTGTGCAATGCGCGCTCTGGAAAGGACGCCATATGGCGTCCACCCGGAGGGATGAGCAACGGATTAACATAACTCTTACATAACACTTCATACAGTACAATCAAATAATAACTGACAGTCATGATCCCAACCGGGTCCAAGGTCTTCGAAGGCACTGTTACTCACATCAATAACTCGGCTGTATCTACACCCAATGAAAAGGCCCCCAGCCACTACTACACCACCTCGGGGACAATACTACAGCTACGTAGTCCCAGATACAGCCAATGAACTCCAACCTTACCAACATGACCTTATAATTGGGAAGGAACACCCATACCTACGATGGGCCCAACCCATAATCCACCAAATGGTCACTCCAGCACCGCCTTCAAAGACCCAGCGACCCCTGCCGGCTGCCACGACAAAACAAAAAACGCCAAACACCCCAGAACACAAAATGACGATCAAGGAAAGAAAATAAAATCAAGGAACCCAAACAAAACCAAACAACATGACAAACACAAAGGACAAGACCAGTAACAAAAACAGGGCACTTATACCCCCTTCCTGCCCAGGCCAATTTCCAGCTTCCAGCGCTGTCACACTTTGAATGACAATTGCGCGGTCATGCAACACTGTACCCATATGAAATTTTTATCATTTTTTTTGTGACAGACAGAGATTTGTTTTGGTGGTATTTAATCACCTCTGGGTTTTTATTTTTTCTTAAACAAACAAAAAACCACTGAAAATTTAGAAAAAAAAAGTTTTTTCTTAGTTTTTGTTATAAAATTTTGTAAATAAGTGATTTTTCTCCTTCACTGATGTGCGCTAATGAAGCGGCAGTGATAGACACTTATAGGTGGCACTAATGGGCACTGATGAGGAGGCACTGGTAGGTGGCACTGATGGGCATTGACAGGCTTCACTGATGGGCACTGAAAGGCAGAAATGATAGGCGGCACTGATAGGCGGCACTGATAGGCGGCACTGACTGGCATTGATAGGTGGCACTGGCTGGCACTGATGGGTGACACTGAAAGGCAGCTCAGATGGGCACTGATATGTGGCATTGATGTGGCACTGGTGAGCAATGGCAGGTGACACGGATGAGCACTGATGGACACGGACAGGTGGTACTGCTGGGGCTACACTGATCATCAAGGCACACTGATCATCAGTGCCCTGATGATCAGTGTACATGTCCTCTCCGCGGAAAACCGATTACCAGCTCTCCTCTCCTCAGGGGCTGTCAGCGTGACGGCTCGTGAGGAGAGAAATGCCGGTAACCGGCATTTCCCAGTTTACATGCGATCACCTGTGATTGGACACAGCTGATCACATGACCGAGCTGACATCTTCGGCTCTTTCCGTGAATCGGTGATCCGCTGTGTCCGAGGGACACAGTGCACCAGCGATCGCCGCGCTGCGCGCTCCCAGAGCCACGCATGCACGGTAAGAATGGGAGGACGTCATATGACGTCCTCTCAGAACGAGAGAACCACCTCGTGGAGAACCTATATGGTGGGCGGGAGACGGTTAAACAGTAAAAACAAAACTTTTGCAATGATTTATGTTTATCAGACCAAACAAGAGCAAACGAGAAGAATTCACCTTTAGGGTTGAGTGCTGATTCACATACTGTATATATATATATATATATGAAAATCCATCATTCTCGATGTACTAGATGGCCTATCTCATTTCTTGAGGCCCCAAAACACCAGGACAGTGCGAATACCCCCCAGATGACCGCCTTTTTGGAAAGCAAACAGTCCAAGGTATTTAGTAAGAGTTATTTGATGGTTTTATTTTTCGAAAATTAATAAATAAAAAAAAAAATCACTTTTTTTTTTATTTAAAAAGTAAAGTGTTAATAAGAAAACACCCTCACTGTGTAAGGGAAGATAAGGCTTGTCACCATGCTCCCAGAACAATGTACTGGGACCATGAAAGGCTTTCCAAATAGATAAAATGAGAGAAAATGAATGTTAACCATTTGCCGCCCGCCCTATGGCCGAATGGCGGCCGGCAAATGTCATCAGTGTTCCGGGTGGACGCCATATGGCGTCCTCCCGCACATGTGCAGATTGCGCTCCTGCAGAGCCACGCAGTGGCGCGATCTGTCACCGGCCGTGTACCTCGGACACGGCCGATGACAGAACTGAGTATCAGCCCCGTTGCCGGTACCATGTGACCTGCTGTGACCAATCACAGCAGGTCACATGACAGTTGTATACAATGGATGGCTTCATTCATGCCATCCATTGTATACTAGTGTCTAGCTGTGAATGGTCACAGCTAATCACATGCACATGTCATGTGATTAGCTGTGGCCAAATCACAGCTAAGCACAAAAAAAAAAAAAAAAAACCCTGAATGAATCGATGTCATTATGGTAACATTGTACTACTCTGGTCATAGTGAAATATGAAAAAAAAATCTTAAAAAAAAAGAAGAAAAAAATGTAATAAAAAATAATAAAAAAAATATATATATATATATTTTTTTTTTCATTCTGTCACCAATCAGTGTCCCTGATCATCGCCATGCCAGTTATATGATGACGCTGTACAAAAAAAAATAGTGAAACTAATTTTTAAAATTTTTTCATTTTCCGAAATATTATGACAAAAAAAATACAACTTCAAAAAACTCGCCATGCCTCCTATGAAGTACGTCGGACTGTCTACTTTACAAAAAGGGGTAATTTGGGGGATATCTGTACTGTTCTGACATTCTTGGACCTCAAGAAATTAGATTGGCCGCCAGTACTTCAGGATTGATCAATATTCAGATCTATACCATAGTTTGTGAACTCTATAACTTTCCTACGAACTAAAAAATACATCCTAATTTGGGTTATTTTCACCAAAGACATGTAGCAGAATACATCTCGGCCAAAATTTATGAAGAACAATTATTTATTTGCAAACTTTTATAACAGAAACAAAGAAAAATGTGTTTTTTTCAAAATTGTTGGTTTTTTTTTTGTTCATTTAGCAAAAAATAAAAACCCCAGCGGTGATTAAATACCACCAAAAGAAAGCTCTAGTTGTGTAAAGAAAATGATAAAATTTTAGTTTGGGTACAATGTTGTATGAGCGCGCAATTGTCATTCAAGGTGTGAAAGCGCTGAAACCTGAAAACTGGCCTGGGCAGGAAGGTGTAAAAGTGCCCGTTATTGAATTGGTTAAAAAAATAAAAACAAAGCCCAAAAAAAACCAAAAGTAACAACCGTTTATCTCATGTCCAGTGCAGAGCCTCGAACCTATGACCATGCACTCTTTAGACTGGCACGCTAACCACTGTGCTGCGGTTGTTACCTGGTATAGGCCCGGTCAAACTGACCCTTGTTTTCAAAAACTGCCAACTGTCACCTGCCCAATGTCAAGTAGCTATAGTGCACTTTGAATGACAATTGCGCGCTCATACAACACTGTACCCAAACTAAAATTTTATCATTTTTTTCACACAACTAGAGCTTTCTTTTGGTGGTATTTCATCACCACTGGGGTTTTTATTGTTTGCTAAATTAACAAAAAAAGACAGAAAATTTTGGAAAAAAAAAAAACACGTTTTCTTTGTTTCTGTTATAAAAGTTTGCAAATAAATAATTGTTTTTCATAAATTTAGGCCAAGATGTATTCTGCTACATGTCTTTGGTGAAAATAACCCAAATTAGTATTTATTATTTAGTCTGTAGGAAAGTTATAGAGTTCACAAACTATGGGATATATCTGAAAATTGATCAATCCTGAAGTACTGAAAGCCAATCTCATTTTTTGAGGTCCAAGAATGTCAGGACAGTACAGATATCCCCCAAATGACCCCTTATTGCAAAGTAGACCGTCCGATGTATTTCATAACAGGCATGGCGAGTTTTATGAAATTGTAATTTTTTTGTCATAATTTTTCGGAAATGAAGAAATTAAAAAAATGATTTTCACAATTTTTTTTTTACATACTGTCACCAGTGCAGTACAGCGTCATCGTATAACTGGCATGGCGGTGATCAGGGACACTGACTGGTGACAGTACGAAAAAAAAATTGATAATTTGTTTTTATTATTTTTAATTTTTTATTACATTTTTTTCTTTTTTTTAAGATTATTTTTTCATATTTCACTATGACCAAAGTAGTATAATGTTACCATAGTAACATTGTGCTACTTTGGGGGAGTGATCAGTATTTTTTATTTTACACAATTTGCTTATAGCAAAGAATTACTTTGCTATAAGCAAGCATTTACCTGAATGAAATTGATTTATTCTGTTTTTTTGTTTTTTTTTGTGTGATTTGGCCACGGCTAATCACATGACACAGCTGGGCTGTGATTGGCCCAGCTTGTGCATGTGATCGCTGTGACCATTCACAGCTAGACACACTTGTATACAATGGATGGCATGAAAGGAAGCCATCCATTGTATACAACTGTCGTGACCTGCTGTGATTGGTCACAGCAGGTCACATGGTACTGGCAACGGGGACGGTACACAGATCTGTCATCGGCCGTGTCCGACGTACATAGCCAGTGACAGATCGTGCCGCAGCGCGGCCCTGTAGGCGTGTGCAATGCGCGCTCTGGAAAGGACGCCATATGGCGTCCACCCGGAGGGATGAGCAACGGATTAACATAACTCTTACATAACACTTCATACAGTACAATCAAATAATAACTGACAGTCATGATCCCAACCGGGTCCAAGGTCTTCGAAGGCACTGTTACTCACATCAATAACTCGGCTGTATCTACACCCAATGAAAAGGCCCCCAGCCACTACTACACCACCTCGGGGACAATACTACAGCTACGTAGTCCCAGATACAGCCAATGAACTCCAACCTTACCAACATGACCTTATAATTGGGAAGGAACACCCATACCTACGATGGGCCCAACCCATAATCCACCAAATGGTCACTCCAGCACCGCCTTCAAAGACCCAGCGACCCCTGCCGGCTGCCACGACAAAACAAAAAACGCCAAACACCCCAGAACACAAAATGACGATCAAGGAAAGAAAATAAAATCAAGGAACCCAAACAAAACCAAACAACATGACAAACACAAAGGACAAGACCAGTAACAAAAACAGGGAACTTATACCCCCTTCCTGCCCAGGCCAATTTCCAGCTTCCAGCGCTGTCACACTTTGAATGACAATTGCGCGGTCATGCAACACTGTACCCATATGAAATTTTTATCATTTTTTTTGTGACAGACAGAGATTTGTTTTGGTGGTATTTAATCACCTCTGGGTTTTTATTTTTTCTTAAACAAACAAAAAAACCACTGAAAATTTAGAAAAAAAAAGTTTTTTCTTAGTTTTTGTTATAAAATTTTGTAAATAAGTGATTTTTCTCCTTCACTGATGTGCGCTAATGAAGCGGCAGTGATAGACACTTATAGGTGGCACTAATGGGCACTGATGAGGAGGCACTGGTAGGTGGCACTGATGGGCATTGACAGGCTTCACTGATGGGCACTGAAAGGCAGAAATGATAGGCGGCACTGATAGGCGGCACTGATAGACGGCACTGACTGGCATTGTTAGGTGGCACTGGCTGGCACTGATGGGTGACACTGAAAGGCAGCTCAGATGGGCACTGATATGTGGCATTGATGTGGCACTGGTGAGCAATGGCAGGTGACACGGATGAGCACTGATGGACACGGACAGGTGGTACTGCTGGGGCTACACTGATCATCAAGGCACACTGATCATCAGTGCCCTGATGATCAGTGTACATGTCCTCTCCGCGGAAAACCGATTACCAGCTCTCCTCTCCTCAGGGGCTGTCAGCGTGACGGCTCGTGAGGAGAGAAATGCCGGTAACCGGCATTTCCCAGTTTACATGCGATCACCTGTGATTGGACACAGCTGATCACATGACCGAGCTGACATCTTCGGCTCTTTCCGTGAATCGGTGATCCGCTGTGTCCGAGGGACACAGTGCACCAGCGATCGCCGCGCTGCGCGCTCCCAGAGCCACGCATGCACGGTAAGAATGGGAGGACGTCATATGACGTCCTCTCAGAACGAGAGAACCACCTCGTGGAGAACCTATATGGTGGGCGGGAGACGGTTAAACAGTAAAAACAAAACTTTTGCAATGATTTATGTTTATCAGACCAAACAAGAGCAAACGAGAAGAATTCACCTTTAGGGTTGAGTGCTGATTCACATACTGTATATATATATATATATATGAAAATCCATCATTCTCGATGTACTAGATGGCCTATCTCATTTCTTGAGGCCCCAAAACACCAGGACAGTGCGAATACCCCCCAGATGACCGCCTTTTTGGAAAGCAAACAGTCCAAGGTATTTAGTAAGAGTTATTTGATGGTTTTATTTTTTGAAAATTAATAAATAAAAAAAAAAATCACTTTTTTTTTTATTTAAAAAGTAAAGTGTTAATAAGAAAACACCCTCACTGTGTAAGGGAAGATAAGGCTTGTCACCATGCTCCCAGAACAATGTACTGGGACCATGAAAGGCTTTCCAAATAGATAAAATGAGAGAAAATGAATGTTAACCATTTGCCGCCCGCCCTATGGCCGAATGGCGGCCGGCAAATGTCATCAGTGTTCCGGGTGGACGCCATATGGCGTCCTCCCGCACATGTGCAGATTGCGCTCCTGCAGAGCCACGCAGTGGCGCGATCTGTCACCGGCCGTGTACCTCGGACACGGCCGATGACAGAACTGAGTATCAGCCCCGTTGCCGGTACCATGTGACCTGCTGTGACCAATCACAGCAGGTCACATGACAGTTGTATACAATGGATGGCTTCATTCATGCCATCCATTGTATACTAGTGTCTAGCTGTGAATGGTCACAGCTAATCACATGCACATGTCATGTGATTAGCTGTGGCCAAATCACAGCTAAGCACAAAAAAAAAAAAAAAAAACCCTGAATGAATCGATGTCATTATGGTAACATTGTACTACTCTGGTCATAGTGAAATATGAAAAAAAAATCTTAAAAAAAAAGAAGAAAAAAATGTAATAAAAAATAATAAAAAAAATATATATATATATATTTTTTTTTTCATTCTGTCACCAATCAGTGTCCCTGATCATCGCCATGCCAGTTATATGATGACGCTGTACAAAAAAAAATAGTGAAACTAATTTTTAAAATTTTTTCATTTTCCGAAATATTATGACAAAAAAAATACAACTTCAAAAAACTCGCCATGCCTCCTATGAAGTACGTCGGACTGTCTACTTTACAAAAAGGGGTAATTTGGGGGATATCTGTACTGTTCTGACATTCTTGGACCTCAAGAAATTAGATTGGCCGCCAGTACTTCAGGATTGATCAATATTCAGATCTATACCATAGTTTGTGAACTCTATAACTTTCCTACGAACTAAAAAATACATCCTAATTTGGGTTATTTTCACCAAAGACATGTAGCAGAATACATCTCGGCCAAAATTTATGAAGAACAATTATTTATTTGCAAACTTTTATAACAGAAACAAAGAAAAATGTGTTTTTTTCAAAATTGTTGGTTTTTTTTTTGTTCATTTAGCAAAAAATAAAAACCCCAGCGGTGATTAAATACCACCAAAAGAAAGCTCTAGTTGTGTAAAGAAAATGATAAAATTTTAGTTTGGGTACAATGTTGTATGAGCGCGCAATTGTCATTCAAGGTGTGAAAGCGCTGAAACCTGAAAACTGGCCTGGGCAGGAAGGTGTAAAAGTGCCCGTTATTGAATTGGTTAAAAAAATAAAAACAAAGCCCAAAAAAAACCAAAAGTAACAACCGTTTATCTCATGTCCAGTGCAGAGCCTCGAACCTATGACCATGCACTCTTTAGACTGGCACGCTAACCACTGTGCTGCGGTTGTTACCTGGTATAGGCCCGGTCAAACTGACCCTTGTTTTCAAAAACTGCCAACTGTCACCTGCCCAATGTCAAGTAGCTATAGTGCACTTTGAATGACAATTGCGCGCTCATACAACACTGTACCCAAACTAAAATTTTATCATTTTTTTCACACAACTAGAGCTTTCTTTTGGTGGTATTTCATCACCACTGGGGTTTTTATTGTTTGCTAAATTAACAAAAAAAGACAGAAAATTTTGGAGAAAAAAAAAACACGTTTTCTTTGTTTCTGTTATAAAAGTTTGCAAATAAATAATTGTTTTTCATAAATTTAGGCCAAGATGTATTCTGCTACATGTCTTTGGTGAAAATAACCCAAATTAGTATTTATTATTTAGTCTGTAGGAAAGTTATAGAGTTCACAAACTATGGGATATATCTGAAAATTGATCAATCCTGAAGTACTGAAAGCCAATCTCATTTTTTGAGGTCCAAGAATGTCAGGACAGTACAGATATCCCCCAAATGACCCCTTATTGCAAAGTAGACCGTCCGATGTATTTCATAACAGGCATGGCGAGTTTTATGAAATTGTAATTTTTTTGTCATAATTTTTCGGAAATGAAGAAATTAAAAAAATGATTTTCACAATTTTTTTTTTACATACTGTCACCAGTGCAGTACAGCGTCATCGTATAACTGGCATGGCGGTGATCAGGGACACTGACTGGTGACAGTACGAAAAAAAAATTGATAATTTGTTTTTATTATTTTTAATTTTTTATTACATTTTTTTCTTTTTTTTAAGATTATTTTTTCATATTTCACTATGACCAAAGTAGTATAATGTTACCATAGTAACATTGTGCTACTTTGGGGGAGTGATCAGTATTTTTTATTTTACACAATTTGCTTATAGCAAAGAATTACTTTGCTATAAGCAAGCATTTACCTGAATGAAATTGATTTATTCTGTTTTTTTGTTTTTTTTTGTGTGATTTGGCCACGGCTAATCACATGACACAGCTGGGCTGTGATTGGCCCAGCTTGTGCATGTGATCGCTGTGACCATTCACAGCTAGACACACTTGTATACAATGGATGGCATGAAAGGAAGCCATCCATTGTATACAACTGTCGTGACCTGCTGTGATTGGTCACAGCAGGTCACATGGTACTGGCAACGGGGACGGTACACAGATCTGTCATCGGCCGTGTCCGACGTACATAGCCAGTGACAGATCGTGCCGCAGCGCGGCCCTGTAGGCGTGTGCAATGCGCGCTCTGGAAAGGACGCCATATGGCGTCCACCCGGAGGGATGAGCAACGGATTAACATAACTCTTACATAACACTTCATACAGTACAATCAAATAATAACTGACAGTCATGATCCCAACCGGGTCCAAGGTCTTCGAAGGCACTGTTACTCACATCAATAACTCGGCTGTATCTACACCCAATGAAAAGGCCCCCAGCCACTACTACACCACCTCGGGGACAATACTACAGCTACGTAGTCCCAGATACAGCCAATGAACTCCAACCTTACCAACATGACCTTATAATTGGGAAGGAACACCCATACCTACGATGGGCCCAACCCATAATCCACCAAATGGTCACTCCAGCACCGCCTTCAAAGACCCAGCGACCCCTGCCGGCTGCCACGACAAAACAAAAAACGCCAAACACCCCAGAACACAAAATGACGATCAAGGAAAGAAAATAAAATCAAGGAACCCAAACAAAACCAAACAACATGACAAACACAAAGGACAAGACCAGTAACAAAAACAGGGCACTTATACCCCCTTCCTGCCCAGGCCAATTTCCAGCTTCCAGCGCTGTCACACTTTGAATGACAATTGCGCGGTCATGCAACACTGTACCCATATGAAATTTTTATCATTTTTTTTGTGACAGACAGAGATTTGTTTTGGTGGTATTTAATCACCTCTGGGTTTTTATTTTTTCTTAAACAAACAAAAAAACCACTGAAAATTTAGAAAAAAAAAGTTTTTTCTTAGTTTTTGTTATAAAATTTTGTAAATAAGTGATTTTTCTCCTTCACTGATGTGCGCTAATGAAGCGGCAGTGATAGACACTTATAGGTGGCACTAATGGGCACTGATGAGGAGGCACTGGTAGGTGGCACTGATGGGCATTGACAGGCTTCACTGATGGGCACTGAAAGGCAGAAATGATAGGCGGCACTGATAGGCGGCACTGATAGACGGCACTGACTGGCATTGTTAGGTGGCACTGGCTGGCACTGATGGGTGACACTGAAAGGCAGCTCAGATGGGCACTGATATGTGGCATTGATGTGGCACTGGTGAGCAATGGCAGGTGACACGGATGAGCACTGATGGACACGGACAGGTGGTACTGCTGGGGCTACACTGATCATCAAGGCACACTGATCATCAGTGCCCTGATGATCAGTGTACATGTCCTCTCCGCGGAAAACCGATTACCAGCTCTCCTCTCCTCAGGGGCTGTCAGCGTGACGGCTCGTGAGGAGAGAAATGCCGGTAACCGGCATTTCCCAGTTTACATGCGATCACCTGTGATTGGACACAGCTGATCACATGACCGAGCTGACATCTTCGGCTCTTTCCGTGAATCGGTGATCCGCTGTGTCCGAGGGACACAGTGCACCAGCGATCGCCGCGCTGCGCGCTCCCAGAGCCACGCATGCACGGTAAGAATGGGAGGACGTCATATGACGTCCTCTCAGAACGAGAGAACCACCTCGTGGAGAACCTATATGGTGGGCGGGAGACGGTTAAACAGTAAAAACAAAACTTTTGCAATGATTTATGTTTATCAGACCAAACAAGAGCAAACGAGAAGAATTCACCTTTAGGGTTGAGTGCTGATTCACATACTGTATATATATATATATATATATATGAAAATCCATCATTCTCGATGTACTAGATGGCCTATCTCATTTCTTGAGGCCCCAAAACACCAGGACAGTGCGAATACCCCCCAGATGACCGCCTTTTTGGAAAGCAAACAGTCCAAGGTATTTAGTAAGAGTTATTTGATGGTTTTATTTTTCGAAAATTAATAAATAAAAAAAAAAATCACTTTTTTTTTTATTTAAAAAGTAAAGTGTTAATAAGAAAACACCCTCACTGTGTAAGGGAAGATAAGGCTTGTCACCATGCTCCCAGAACAATGTACTGGGACCATGAAAGGCTTTCCAAATAGATAAAATGAGAGAAAATGAATGTTAACCATTTGCCGCCCGCCCTATGGCCGAATGGCGGCCGGCAAATGTCATCAGTGTTCCGGGTGGACGCCATATGGCGTCCTCCCGCACATGTGCAGATTGCGCTCCTGCAGAGCCACGCAGTGGCGCGATCTGTCACCGGCCGTGTACCTCGGACACGGCCGATGACAGAACTGAGTATCAGCCCCGTTGCCGGTACCATGTGACCTGCTGTGACCAATCACAGCAGGTCACATGACAGTTGTATACAATGGATGGCTTCATTCATGCCATCCATTGTATACTAGTGTCTAGCTGTGAATGGTCACAGCTAATCACATGCACATGTCATGTGATTAGCTGTGGCCAAATCACAGCTAAGCACAAAAAAAAAAAAAAAAAACCCTGAATGAATCGATGTCATTATGGTAACATTGTACTACTCTGGTCATAGTGAAATATGAAAAAAAAATCTTAAAAAAAAAGAAGAAAAAAATGTAATAAAAAATAATAAAAAATATATATATATATATATATTTTTTTTCATTCTGTCACCAATCAGTGTCCCTGATCATCGCCATGCCAGTTATATGATGACGCTGTACAAAAAAAAATAGTGAAACTAATTTTTAAAATTTTTTCATTTTCCGAAATATTATGACAAAAAAAATACAACTTCAAAAAACTCGCCATGCCTCCTATGAAGTACGTCGGACTGTCTACTTTACAAAAAGGGGTAATTTGGGGGATATCTGTACTGTTCTGACATTCTTGGACCTCAAGAAATTAGATTGGCCGCCAGTACTTCAGGATTGATCAATATTCAGATCTATACCATAGTTTGTGAACTCTATAACTTTCCTACGAACTAAAAAATACATCCTAATTTGGGTTATTTTCACCAAAGACATGTAGCAGAATACATCTCGGCCAAAATTTATGAAGAACAATTATTTATTTGCAAACTTTTATAACAGAAACAAAGAAAAATGTGTTTTTTTCAAAATTGTTGGTTTTTTTTTGTTCATTTAGCAAAAAATAAAAACCCCAGCGGTGATTAAATACCACCAAAAGAAAGCTCTAGTTGTGTAAAGAAAATGATAAAATTTTAGTTTGGGTACAATGTTGTATGAGCGCGCAATTGTCATTCAAGGTGTGAAAGCGCTGAAACCTGAAAACTGGCCTGGGCAGGAAGGTGTAAAAGTGCCCGTTATTGAATTGGTTAAAAAAATAAAAACAAAGCCCAAAAAAAACCAAAAGTAACAACCGTTTATCTCATGTCCAGTGCAGAGCCTCGAACCTATGACCATGCACTCTTTAGACTGGCACGCTAACCACTGTGCTGCGGTTGTTACCTGGTATAGGCCCGGTCAAACTGACCCTTGTTTTCAAAAACTGCCAACTGTCACCTGCCCAATGTCAAGTAGCTATAGTGCACTTTGAATGACAATTGCGCGCTCATACAACACTGTACCCAAACTAAAATTTTATCATTTTTTTCACACAACTAGAGCTTTCTTTTGGTGGTATTTCATCACCACTGGGGTTTTTATTGTTTGCTAAATTAACAAAAAAAGACAGAAAATTTTGGAGAAAAAAAAAACACGTTTTCTTTGTTTCTGTTATAAAAGTTTGCAAATAAATAATTGTTTTTCATAAATTTAGGCCAAGATGTATTCTGCTACATGTCTTTGGTGAAAATAACCCAAATTAGTATTTATTATTTAGTCTGTAGGAAAGTTATAGAGTTCACAAACTATGGGATATATCTGAAAATTGATCAATCCTGAAGTACTGAAAGCCAATCTCATTTTTTGAGGTCCAAGAATGTCAGGACAGTACAGATATCCCCCAAATGACCCCTTATTGCAAAGTAGACCGTCCGATGTATTTCATAACAGGCATGGCGAGTTTTATGAAATTGTAATTTTTTTGTCATAATTTTTCGGAAATGAAGAAATTAACAAAATGATTTTCACTATTTTTTTTTTTACATACTGTCACCAGTGCAGTACAGCGTCATCGTATAACTGGCATGGCGGTGATCAGGGACACTGACTGGTGACAGTACGAAAAAAAAATTGATAATTTTTTTTTATTATTTTTAATTTTTTATTACATTTTTTTCTTTTTTTTAAGATTATTTTTTCATATTTCACTATGACCAAAGTAGTATAATGTTACCATAGTAACATTGTGCTACTTTGGGGGAGTGATCAGTATTTTTTATTTTACACAATTTGCTTATAGCAAAGAATTACTTTGCTATAAGCAAGCATTTACCTGAATGAAATTGATTTATTCTGTTTTTTTGTTTTTTTTTGTGTGATTTGGCCACGGCTAATCACATGACACAGCTGGGCTGTGATTGGCCCAGCTTGTGCATGTGATCGCTGTGACCATTCACAGCTAGACACACTTGTATACAATGGATGGCATGAAAGGAAGCCATCCATTGTATACAACTGTCGTGACCTGCTGTGATTGGTCACAGCAGGTCACATGGTACTGGCAACGGGGACGGTACACAGATCTGTCATCGGCCGTGTCCGACGTACATAGCCAGTGACAGATCGTGCCGCAGCGCGGCCCTGTAGGCGTGTGCAATGCGCGCTCTGGAAAGGACGCCATATGGCGTCCACCCGGAGGGATGAGCAACGGATTAACATAACTCTTACATAACACTTCATACAGTACAATCAAATAATAACTGACAGTCATGATCCCAACCGGGTCCAAGGTCTTCGAAGGCACTGTTACTCACATCAATAACTCGGCTGTATCTACACCCAATGAAAAGGCCCCCAGCCACTACTACACCACCTCGGGGACAATACTACAGCTACGTAGTCCCAGATACAGCCAATGAACTCCAACCTTACCAACATGACCTTATAATTGGGAAGGAACACCCATACCTACGATGGGCCCAACCCATAATCCACCAAATGGTCACTCCAGCACCGCCTTCAAAGACCCAGCGACCCCTGCCGGCTGCCACGACAAAACAAAAAACGCCAAACACCCCAGAACACAAAATGACGATCAAGGAAAGAAAATAAAATCAAGGAACCCAAACAAAACCAAACAACATGACAAACACAAAGGACAAGACCAGTAACAAAAACAGGGCACTTATACCCCCTTCCTGCCCAGGCCAATTTCCAGCTTCCAGCGCTGTCACACTTTGAATGACAATTGCGCGGTCATGCAACACTGTACCCATATGAAATTTTTATCATTTTTTTTGTGACAGACAGAGATTTGTTTTGGTGGTATTTAATCACCTCTGGGTTTTTATTTTTTCTTAAACAAACAAAAAAACCACTGAAAATTTAGAAAAAAAAAGTTTTTTCTTAGTTTTTGTTATAAAATTTTGTAAATAAGTGATTTTTCTCCTTCACTGATGTGCGCTAATGAAGCGGCAGTGATAGACACTTATAGGTGGCACTAATGGGCACTGATGAGGAGGCACTGGTAGGTGGCACTGATGGGCATTGACAGGCTTCACTGATGGGCACTGAAAGGCAGAAATGATAGGCGGCACTGATAGGCGGCACTGATAGACGGCACTGACTGGCATTGTTAGGTGGCACTGGCTGGCACTGATGGGTGACACTGAAAGGCAGCTCAGATGGGCACTGATATGTGGCATTGATGTGGCACTGGTGAGCAATGGCAGGTGACACGGATGAGCACTGATGGACACGGACAGGTGGTACTGCTGGGGCTACACTGATCATCAAGGCACACTGATCATCAGTGCCCTGATGATCAGTGTACATGTCCTCTCCGCGGAAAACCGATTACCAGCTCTCCTCTCCTCAGGGGCTGTCAGCGTGACGGCTCGTGAGGAGAGAAATGCCGGTAACCGGCATTTCCCAGTTTACATGCGATCACCTGTGATTGGACACAGCTGATCACATGACCGAGCTGACATCTTCGGCTCTTTCCGTGAATCGGTGATCCGCTGTGTCCGAGGGACACAGTGCACCAGCGATCGCCGCGCTGCGCGCTCCCAGAGCCACGCATGCACGGTAAGAATGGGAGGACGTCATATGACGTCCTCTCAGAACGAGAGAACCACCTCGTGGAGAACCTATATGGTGGGCGGGAGACGGTTAAACAGTAAAAACAAAACTTTTGCAATGATTTATGTTTATCAGACCAAACAAGAGCAAACGAGAAGAATTCACCTTTAGGGTTGAGTGCTGATTCACATACTGTATATATATATATATATATGAAAATCCATCATTCTCGATGTACTAGATGGCCTATCTCATTTCTTGAGGCCCCAAAACACCAGGACAGTGCGAATACCCCCCAGATGACCGCCTTTTTGGAAAGCAAACAGTCCAAGGTATTTAGTAAGAGTTATTTGATGGTTTTATTTTTCGAAAATTAATAAATAAAAAAAAAAATCACTTTTTTTTTTATTTAAAAAGTAAAGTGTTAATAAGAAAACACCCTCACTGTGTAAGGGAAGATAAGGCTTGTCACCATGCTCCCAGAACAATGTACTGGGACCATGAAAGGCTTTCCAAATAGATAAAATGAGAGAAAATGAATGTTAACCATTTGCCGCCCGCCCTATGGCCGAATGGCGGCCGGCAAATGTCATCAGTGTTCCGGGTGGACGCCATATGGCGTCCTCCCGCACATGTGCAGATTGCGCTCCTGCAGAGCCACGCAGTGGCGCGATCTGTCACCGGCCGTGTACCTCGGACACGGCCGATGACAGAACTGAGTATCAGCCCCGTTGCCGGTACCATGTGACCTGCTGTGACCAATCACAGCAGGTCACATGACAGTTGTATACAATGGATGGCTTCATTCATGCCATCCATTGTATACTAGTGTCTAGCTGTGAATGGTCACAGCTAATCACATGCACATGTCATGTGATTAGCTGTGGCCAAATCACAGCTAAGCACAAAAAAAAAAAAAAAAACCCTGAATGAATCGATGTCATTATGGTAACATTGTACTACTCTGGTCATAGTGAAATATGAAAAAAAAATCTTAAAAAAAAAGAAGAAAAAAATGTAATAAAAAATAATAAAAAAAATATATATATATATATTTTTTTTTTCATTCTGTCACCAATCAGTGTCCCTGATCATCGCCATGCCAGTTATATGATGACGCTGTACAAAAAAAAATAGTGAAACTAATTTTTAAAATTTTTTCATTTTCCGAAATATTATGACAAAAAAAATACAACTTCAAAAAACTCGCCATGCCTCCTATGAAGTACGTCGGACTGTCTACTTTACAAAAAGGGGTAATTTGGGGGATATCTGTACTGTTCTGACATTCTTGGACCTCAAGAAATTAGATTGGCCGCCAGTACTTCAGGATTGATCAATATTCAGATCTATACCATAGTTTGTGAACTCTATAACTTTCCTACGAACTAAAAAATACATCCTAATTTGGGTTATTTTCACCAAAGACATGTAGCAGAATACATCTCGGCCAAAATTTATGAAGAACAATTATTTATTTGCAAACTTTAATAACAGAAACAAAGAAAAATGTGTTTTTTTCAAAATTGTTGGTTTTTTTTTTGTTCATTTAGCAAAAAATAAAAACCCCAGCGGTGATTAAATACCACCAAAAGAAAGCTCTAGTTGTGTAAAGAAAATGATAAAATTTTAGTTTGGGTACAATGTTGTATGAGCGCGCAATTGTCATTCAAGGTGTGAAAGCGCTGAAACCTGAAAACTGGCCTGGGCAGGAAGGTGTAAAAGTGCCCGTTATTGAATTGGTTAAAAAAATAAAAACAAAGCCCAAAAAAAACCAAAAGTAACAACCGTTTATCTCATGTCCAGTGCAGAGCCTCGAACCTATGACCATGCACTCTTTAGACTGGCACGCTAACCACTGTGCTGCGGTTGTTACCTGGTATAGGCCCGGTCAAACTGACCCTTGTTTTCAAAAACTGCCAACTGTCACCTGCCCAATGTCAAGTAGCTATAGTGCACTTTGAATGACAATTGCGCGCTCATACAACACTGTACCCAAACTAAAATTTTATCATTTTTTTCACACAACTAGAGCTTTCTTTTGGTGGTATTTCATCACCACTGGGGTTTTTATTGTTTGCTAAATTAACAAAAAAAGACAGAAAATTTTGGAAAAAAAAAAAACACGTTTTCTTTGTTTCTGTTATAAAAGTTTGCAAATAAATAATTGTTTTTCATAAATTTAGGCCAAGATGTATTCTGCTACATGTCTTTGGTGAAAATAACCCAAATTAGTATTTATTATTTAGTCTGTAGGAAAGTTATAGAGTTCACAAACTATGGGATATATCTGAAAATTGATCAATCCTGAAGTACTGAAAGCCAATCTCATTTTTTGAGGTCCAAGAATGTCAGGACAGTACAGATATCCCCCAAATGACCCCTTATTGCAAAGTAGACCGTCCGATGTATTTCATAACAGGCATGGCGAGTTTTATGAAATTGTAATTTTTTTGTCATAATTTTTCGGAAATGAAGAAATTAACAAAATGATTTTCACTATTTTTTTTTTTACATACTGTCACCAGTGCAGTACAGCGTCATCGTATAACTGGCATGGCGGTGATCAGGGACACTGACTGGTGACAGTACGAAAAAAAAAAAATTGATAATTTTTTTTTATTATTTTTAATTTTTTATTACATTTTTTTCTTTTTTTTAAGATTATTTTTTCATATTTCACTATGACCAAAGTAGTATAATGTTACCATAGTAACATTGTGCTACTTTGGGGGAGTGATCAGTATTTTTTATTTTACACAATTTGCTTATAGCAAAGAATTACTTTGCTATAAGCAAGCATTTTCCTGAATGAAATTGATTTATTCTGTTTTTTTGTTTTTTTTTGTGTGATTTGGCCACGGCTAATCACATGACACAGCTGGGCTGTGATTGGCCCAGCTTGTGCATGTGATCGCTGTGACCATTCACAGCTAGACACACTTGTATACAATGGATGGCATGAAAGGAAGCCATCCATTGTATACAACTGTCGTGACCTGCTGTGATTGGTCACAGCAGGTCACATGGTACTGGCAACGGGGACGGTACACAGATCTGTCATCGGCCGTGTCCGACGTACATGGCCAGTGACAGATCGTGCCGCAGCGCGGCCCTGTAGGCGTGTGCAATGCGCGCTCTGGAAAGGACGCCATATGGCGTCCACCCGGAGGGATGAGCAACGGATTAACATAACTCTTACATAACACTTCATACAGTACAATCAAATAATAACTGACAGTCATGATCCCAACCGGGTCCAAGGTCTTCGAAGGCACTGTTACTCACATCAATAACTCGGCTGTATCTACACCCAATGAAAAGGCCCCCAGCCACTACTACACCACCTCGGGGACAATACTACAGCTACGTAGTCCCAGATACAGCCAATGAACTCCAACCTTACCA
Source organism: Staurois parvus (assembly GCF_062004578.1). Lineage (NCBI taxonomy): Eukaryota > Metazoa > Chordata > Amphibia > Anura > Ranidae > Staurois > Staurois parvus. The sequence goes on from NW_028318379.1 coordinate 157,557, forward strand.
ACATGACCTTATAATTGGGAAGGAACACCCATACCTACGATGGGCCCAACCCATAATCCACCAAATGGTCACTCCAGCACCGCCTTCAAAGACCCAGCGACCCCTGCCGGCTGCCACGACAAAACAAAAAACGCCAAACACCCCAGAACACAAAATGACGATCAAGGAAAGAAAATAAAATCAAGGAACCCAAACAAAACCAAACAACATGACAAACACAAAGGACAAGACCAGTAACAAAAACAGGGCACTTATACCCCCTTCCTGCCCAGGCCAATTTCCAGCTTCCAGCGCTGTCACACTTTGAATGACAATTGCGCGGTCATGCAACACTGTACCCATATGAAATTTTTATCATTTTTTTTGTGACAGACAGAGATTTGTTTTGGTGGTATTTAATCACCTCTGGGTTTTTATTTTTTCTTAAACAAACAAAAAAACCACTGAAAATTTAGAAAAAAAAAGTTTTTTCTTAGTTTTTGTTATAAAATTTTGTAAATAAGTGATTTTTCTCCTTCACTGATGTGCGCTAATGAAGCGGCAGTGATAGACACTTATAGGTGGCACTAATGGGCACTGATGAGGAGGCACTGGTAGGTGGCACTGATGGGCATTGACAGGCTTCACTGATGGGCACTGAAAGGCAGAAATGATAGGCGGCACTGATAGGCGGCACTGATAGACGGCACTGACTGGCATTGTTAGGTGGCACTGGCTGGCACTGATGGGTGACACTGAAAGGCAGCTCAGATGGGCACTGATATGTGGCATTGATGTGGCACTGGTGAGCAATGGCAGGTGACACGGATGAGCACTGATGGACACGGACAGGTGGTACTGCTGGGGCTACACTGATCATCAAGGCACACTGATCATCAGTGCCCTGATGATCAGTGTACATGTCCTCTCCGCGGAAAACCGATTACCAGCTCTCCTCTCCTCAGGGGCTGTCAGCGTGACGGCTCGTGAGGAGAGAAATGCCGGTAACCGGCATTTCCCAGTTTACATGCGATCACCTGTGATTGGACACAGCTGATCACATGACCGAGCTGACATCTTCGGCTCTTTCCGTGAATCGGTGATCCGCTGTGTCCGAGGGACACAGTGCACCAGCGATCGCCGCGCTGCGCGCTCCCAGAGCCACGCATGCACGGTAAGAATGGGAGGACGTCATATGACGTCCTCTCAGAACGAGAGAACCACCTCGTGGAGAACCTATATGGTGGGCGGGAGACGGTTAAACAGTAAAAACAAAACTTTTGCAATGATTTATGTTTATCAGACCAAACAAGAGCAAACGAGAAGAATTCACCTTTAGGGTTGAGTGCTGATTCACATACTGTATATATATATATATATATGAAAATCCATCATTCTCGATGTACTAGATGGCCTATCTCATTTCTTGAGGCCCCAAAACACCAGGACAGTGCGAATACCCCCCAGATGACCGCCTTTTTGGAAAGCAAACAGTCCAAGGTATTTAGTAAGAGTTATTTGATGGTTTTATTTTTCGAAAATTAATAAATAAAAAAAAAAATCACTTTTTTTTTTATTTAAAAAGTAAAGTGTTAATAAGAAAACACCCTCACTGTGTAAGGGAAGATAAGGCTTGTCACCATGCTCCCAGAACAATGTACTGGGACCATGAAAGGCTTTCCAAATAGATAAAATGAGAGAAAATGAATGTTAACCATTTGCCGCCCGCCCTATGGCCGAATGGCGGCCGGCAAATGTCATCAGTGTTCCAGGTGGACGCCATATGGCGTCCTCCCGCACATGTGCAGATTGCGCTCCTGCAGAGCCACGCAGTGGCGCGATCTGTCACCGGCCGTGTACCTCGGACACGGCCGATGACAGAACTGAGTATCAGCCCCGTTGCCGGTACCATGTGACCTGCTGTGACCAATCACAGCAGGTCACATGACAGTTGTATACAATGGATGGCTTCATTCATGCCATCCATTGTATACTAGTGTCTAGCTGTGAATGGTCACAGCTAATCACATGCACATGTCATGTGATTAGCTGTGGCCAAATCACAGCTAAGCACAAAAAAAAACCCTGAATGAATCGATGTCATTATGGTAACATTGTACTACTCTGGTCATAGTGAAATATGAAAAAAAAATCTTAAAAAAAAAGAAGAAAAAAATGTAATAAAAAATAATAAAAAATATATATATATATATTTTTTTTTTCATTCTGTCACCAATCAGTGTCCCTGATCATCGCCATGCCAGTTATATGATGACGCTGTACAAAAAAAAATAGTGAAACTAATTTTTAAAATTTTTTCATTTTCCGAAATATTATGACAAAAAAAATACAACTTCAAAAAACTCGCCATGCCTCCTATGAAGTACGTCGGACTGTCTACTTTACAAAAAGGGGTAATTTGGGGGATATCTGTACTGTTCTGACATTCTTGGACCTCAAGAAATTAGATTGGCCGCCAGTACTTCAGGATTGATCAATATTCAGATCTATACCATAGTTTGTGAACTCTATAACTTTCCTACGAACTAAAAAATACATCCTAATTTGGGTTATTTTCACCAAAGACATGTAGCAGAATACATCTCGGCCAAAATTTATGAAGAACAATTATTTATTTGCAAACTTTTATAACAGAAACAAAGAAAAATGTGTTTTTTTCAAAATTGTTGGTTTTTTTTTTGTTCATTTAGCAAAAAATAAAAACCCCAGCGGTGATTAAATACCACCAAAAGAAAGCTCTAGTTGTGTAAAGAAAATGATAAAATTTTAGTTTGGGTACAATGTTGTATGAGCGCGCAATTGTCATTCAAGGTGTGAAAGCGCTGAAACCTGAAAACTGGCCTGGGCAGGAAGGTGTAAAAGTGCCCGTTATTGAATTGGTTAAAAAAAAAAAAACAAAGCCCAAAAAAAACCAAAAGTAACAACCGTTTATCTCATGTCCAGTGCAGAGCCTCGAACCTATGACCATGCACTCTTTAGACTGGCACGCTAACCACTGTGCTGCGGTTGTTACCTGGTATAGGCCCGGTCAAACTGACCCTTGTTTTCAAAAACTGCCAACTGTCACCTGCCCAATGTCAAGTAGCTATAGTGCACTTTGAATGACAATTGCGCGCTCATACAACACTGTACCCAAACTAAAATTTTATCATTTTTTTCACACAACTAGAGCTTTCTTTTGGTGGTATTTCATCACCACTGGGGTTTTTATTGTTTGCTAAATTAACAAAAAAAGACAGAAAATTTTGGAGAAAAAAAAAACACGTTTTCTTTGTTTCTGTTATAAAAGTTTGCAAATAAATAATTGTTTTTCATAAATTTAGGCCAAGATGTATTCTGCTACATGTCTTTGGTGAAAATAACCCAAATTAGTATTTATTATTTAGTCTGTAGGAAAGTTATAGAGTTCACAAACTATGGGATATATCTGAAAATTGATCAATCCTGAAGTACTGAAAGCCAATCTCATTTTTTGAGGTCCAAGAATGTCAGGACAGTACAGATATCCCCCAAATGACCCCTTATTGCAAAGTAGACCGTCCGATGTATTTCATAACAGGCATGGCGAGTTTTATGAAATTGTAATTTTTTTGTCATAATTTTTCGGAAATGAAGAAATTAACAAAATGATTTTCACTATTTTTTTTTTTACATACTGTCACCAGTGCAGTACAGCGTCATCGTATAACTGGCATGGCGGTGATCAGGGACACTGACTGGTGACAGTACGAAAAAAAAATTGATAATTTTTTTTTATTATTTTTAATTTTTTATTACATTTTTTTCTTTTTTTTAAGATTATTTTTTCATATTTCACTATGACCAAAGTAGTATAATGTTACCATAGTAACATTGTGCTACTTTGGGGGAGTGATCAGTATTTTTTATTTTACACAATTTGCTTATAGCAAAGAATTACTTTGCTATAAGCAAGCATTTACCTGAATGAAATTGATTTATTCTGTTTTTTGTTTTTTTTTGTGTGATTTGGCCACGGCTAATCACATGACACAGCTGGGCTGTGATTGGCCCAGCTTGTGCATGTGATCGCTGTGACCATTCACAGCTAGACACACTTGTATACAATGGATGGCATGAAAGGAAGCCATCCATTGTATACAACTGTCGTGACCTGCTGTGATTGGTCACAGCAGGTCACATGGTACTGGCAACGGGGACGGTACACAGATCTGTCATCGGCCGTGTCCGACGTACATAGCCAGTGACAGATCGTGCCGCAGCGCGGCCCTGTAGGCGTGTGCAATGCGCGCTCTGGAAAGGACGCCATATGGCGTCCACCCGGAGGGATGAGCAACGGATTAACATAACTCTTACATAACACTTCATACAGTACAATCAAATAATAACTGACAGTCATGATCCCAACCGGGTCCAAGGTCTTCGAAGGCACTGTTACTCACATCAATAACTCGGCTGTATCTACACCCAATGAAAAGGCCCCCAGCCACTACTACACCACCTCGGGGACAATACTACAGCTACGTAGTCCCAGATACAGCCAATGAACTCCAACCTTACCAACATGACCTTATAATTGGGAAGGAACACCCATACCTACGATGGGCCCAACCCATAATCCACCAAATGGTCACTCCAGCACCGCCTTCAAAGACCCAGCGACCCCTGCCGGCTGCCACGACAAAACAAAAAACGCCAAACACCCCAGAACACAAAATGACGATCAAGGAAAGAAAATAAAATCAAGGAACCCAAACAAAACCAAACAACATGACAAACACAAAGGACAAGACCAGTAACAAAAACAGGGAACTTATACCCCCTTCCTGCCCAGGCCAATTTCCAGCTTCCAGCGCTGTCACACTTTGAATGACAATTGCGCGGTCATGCAACACTGTACCCATATGAAATTTTTATCATTTTTTTTGTGACAGACAGAGATTTGTTTTGGTGGTATTTAATCACCTCTGGGTTTTTATTTTTTCTTAAACAAACAAAAAAACCACTGAAAATTTAGAAAAAAAAAGTTTTTTCTTAGTTTTTGTTATAAAATTTTGTAAATAAGTGATTTTTCTCCTTCACTGATGTGCGCTAATGAAGCGGCAGTGATAGACACTTATAGGTGGCACTAATGGGCACTGATGAGGAGGCACTGGTAGGTGGCACTGATGGGCATTGACAGGCTTCACTGATGGGCACTGAAAGGAAGAAATGATAGGCGGCACTGATAGGCGGCACTGATAGACGGCACTGACTGGCATTGTTAGGTGGCACTGGCTGGCACTGATGGGTGACACTGAAAGGCAGCTCAGATGGGCACTGATATGTGGCATTGATGTGGCACTGGTGAGCAATGGCAGGTGACACGGATGAGCACTGATGGACACGGACAGGTGGTACTGCTGGGGCTACACTGATCATCAAGGCACACTGATCATCAGTGCCCTGATGATCAGTGTACATGTCCTCTCCACGGAAAACCGATTACCAGCTCTCCTCTCCTCAGGGGCTGTCAGCGTGACGGCTCGTGAGGAGAGAAATGCCGGTAACCGGCATTTCCCAGTTTACATGCGATCACCTGTGATTGGACACAGCTGATCACATGACCGAGCTGACATCTTCGGCTCTTTCCGTGAATCGGTGATCCGCTGTGTCCGAGGGACACAGTGCACCAGCGATCGCCGCGCTGCACGCTCCCAGAGCCACGCATGCACGGTAAGAATGGGAGGACGTCATATGACGTCCTCTCAGAACGAGAGAACCACCTCGTGGAGAACCTATATGGTGGGCGGGAGACGGTTAAACAGTAAAAACAAAACTTTTGCAATGATTTATGTTTATCAGACCAAACAAGAGCAAACGAGAAGAATTCACCTTTAGGGTTGAGTGCTGATTCACATACTGTGTATATATATATATATATATGAAAATCCATCATTCTCGATGTACTAGATGGCCTATCTCATTTCTTGAGGCCCCAAAACACCAGGACAGTGCGAATACCCCCCAGATGACCGCCTTTTTGGAAAGCAAACAGTCCAAGGTATTTAGTAAGAGTTATTTGATGGTTTTATTTTTCGAAAATTAATAAATAAAAAAAAAAATCACTTTTTTTTTTATTTAAAAAGTAAAGTGTTAATAAGAAAACACCCTCACTGTGTAAGGGAAGATAAGGCTTGTCACCATGCTCCCAGAACAATGTACTGGGACCATGAAAGGCTTTCCAAATAGATAAAATGAGAGAAAATGAATGTTAACCATTTGCCGCCCGCCCTATGGCCGAATGGCGGCCGGCAAATGTCATCAGTGTTCCGGGTGGACGCCATATGGCGTCCTCCCGCACATGTGCAGATTGCGCTCCTGCAGAGCCACGCAGTGGCGCGATCTGTCACCGGCCGTGTACCTCGGACACGGCCGATGACAGAACTGAGTATCAGCCCCGTTGCCGGTACCATGTGACCTGCTGTGACCAATCACAGCAGGTCACATGACAGTTGTATACAATGGATGGCTTCATTCATGCCATCCATTGTATACTAGTGTCTAGCTGTGAATGGTCACAGCTAATCACATGCACATGTCATGTGATTAGCTGTGGCCAAATCACAGCTAAGCACAAAAAAAAAAAAAAAACCCTGAATGAATCGATGTCATTATGGTAACATTGTACTACTCTGGTCATAGTGAAATATGAAAAAAAAATCTTAAAAAAAAAGAAGAAAAAAATGTAATAAAAAATAATAAAAAAAAAAATATATATATATATTTTTTTTTTTCATTCTGTCACCAATCAGTGTCCCTGATCATCGCCATGCCAGTTATATGATGACGCTGTACAAAAAAAAATAGTGAAACTAATTTTTAAAATTTTTTCATTTTCCGAAATATTATGACAAAAAAAATACAACTTCAAAAAACTCGCCATGCCTCCTATGAAGTACGTCGGACTGTCTACTTTACAAAAAGGGGTAATTTGGGGGATATCTGTACTGTTCTGACATTCTTGGACCTCAAGAAATTAGATTGGCCGCCAGTACTTCAGGATTGATCAATATTCAGATCTATACCATAGTTTGTGAACTCTATAACTTTCCTACAAACTAAAAAATACATCCTAATTTGGGTTATTTTCACCAAAGACATGTAGCAGAATACATCTCGGCCAAAATTTATGAAGAACAATTATTTATTTGCAAACTTTTATAACAGAAACAAAGAAAAATGTGTTTTTTTCAAAATTGTTGGTTTTTTTTTGTTCATTTAGCAAAAAATAAAAACCCCAGCGGTGATTAAATACCACCAAAAGAAAGCTCTAGTTGTGTAAAGAAAATGATAAAATTTTAGTTTGGGTACAATGTTGTATGAGCGCGCAATTGTCATTCAAGGTGTGAAAGCGCTGAAACCTGAAAACTGGCCTGGGCAGGAAGGTGTAAAAGTGCCCGTTATTGAATTGGTTAAAAAAAAAAAAAACAAAGCCCAAAAAAAACCAAAAGTAACAACCGTTTATCTCATGTCCAGTGCAGAGCCTCGAACCTATGACCATGCACTCTTTAGACTGGCACGCTAACCACTGTGCTGCGGTTGTTACCTGGTATAGGCCCGGTCAAACTGACCCTTGTTTTCAAAAACTGCCAACTGTCACCTGCCCAATGTCAAGTAGCTATAGTGCACTTTGAATGACAATTGCGCGCTCATACAACACTGTACCCAAACTAAAATTTTATCATTTTTTTCACACAACTAGAGCTTTCTTTTGGTGGTATTTCATCACCACTGGGGTTTTTATTGTTTGCTAAATTAACAAAAAAAGACAGAAAATTTTGGGGAAAAAAAAACACGTTTTCTTTGTTTCTGTTATAAAAGTTTGCAAATAAATAATTGTTTTTCATAAATTTAGGCCAAGATGTATTCTGCTACATGTCTTTGGTGAAAATAACCCAAATTAGTATTTATTATTTAGTCTGTAGGAAAGTTATAGAGTTCACAAACTATGGGATATATCTGAAAATTGATCAATCCTGAAGTACTGAAAGCCAATCTCATTTTTTGAGGTCCAAGAATGTCAGGACAGTACAGATATCCCCCAAATGACCCCTTATTGCAAAGTAGACCGTCCGATGTATTTCATAACAGGCATGGCGAGTTTTATGAAATTGTAATTTTTTTGTCATAATTTTTCAGAAATGAAGAAATTAAAAAAATGATTTTCACTATTTTTTTTTTTACATACTGTCACCAGTGCAGTACAGCGTCATCGTATAACTGGCATGGCGGTGATCAGGGACACTGACTGGTGACAGTACGAAAATAAAATTGATAATTTTTTTTTATTATTTTTAATTTTTTATTACATTTTTTTCTTTTTTTTAAGATTATTTTTTCATATTTCACTATGACCAAAGTAGTATAATGTTACCATAGTAACATTGTGCTACTTTGGGGGAGTGATCAGTATTTTTTATTTTACACAATTTGCTTATAGCAAAGAATTACTTTGCTATAAGCAAGCATTTACCTGAATGAAATTGATTTATTCTGTTTTTTTGTTTTTTTTTGTGTGATTTGGCCACGGCTAATCACATGACACAGCTGGGCTGTGATTGGCCCAGCTTGTGCATGTGATCGCTGTGACCATTCACAGCTAGACACACTTGTATACAATGGATGGCATGAAAGGAAGCCATCCATTGTATACAACTGTCGTGACCTGCTGTGATTGGTCACAGCAGGTCACATGGTACTGGCAACGGGGACGGTACACAGATCTGTCATCGGCCGTGTCCGACGTACATGGCCAGTGACAGATCGTGCCGCAGCGCGGCCCTGTAGGCGTGTGCAATGCGCGCTCTGGAAAGGACGCCATATGGCGTCCACCCGGAGGGATGAGCAACGGATTAACATAACTCTTACATAACACTTCATACAGTACAATCAAATAATAACTGACAGTCATGATCCCAACCGGGTCCAAGGTCTTCGAAGGCACTGTTACTCACATCAATAACTCGGCTGTATCTACACCCAATGAAAAGGCCCCCAGCCACTACTACACCACCTCGGGGACAATACTACAGCTACGTAGTCCCAGATACAGCCAATGAACTCCAACCTTACCAACATGACCTTATAATTGGGAAGGAACACCCATACCTACGATGGGCCCAACCCATAATCCACCAAATGGTCACTCCAGCACCGCCTTCAAAGACCCAGCGACCCCTGCCGGCTGCCACGACAAAACAAAAAACGCCAAACACCCCAGAACACAAAATGACGATCAAGGAAAGAAAATAAAATCAAGGAACCCAAACAAAACCAAACAACATGACAAACACAAAGGACAAGACCAGTAACAAAAACAGGGCACTTATACCCCCTTCCTGCCCAGGCCAATTTCCAGCTTCCAGCGCTGTCACACTTTGAATGACAATTGCGCGGTCATGCAACACTGTACCCATATGAAATTTTTATCATTTTTTTTGTGACAGACAGAGATTTGTTTTGGTGGTATTTAATCACCTCTGGGTTTCTATTTTTTCTTAAACAAACAAAAAACCACTGAAAATTTAGAAAAAAAAAGTTTTTTCTTAGTTTTTGTTATAAAATTTTGTAAATAAGTGATTTTTCTCCTTCACTGATGTGCGCTAATGAAGCGGCAGTGATAGACACTTATAGGTGGCACTAATGGGCACTGATGAGGAGGCACTGGTAGGTGGCACTGATGGGCATTGACAGGCTTCACTGATGGGCACTGAAAGGCAGAAATGATAGGCGGCACTGATAGGCGGCACTGATAGACGCACTGACTGGCATTGATAGGTGGCACTGGCTGGCACTGATGGGTGACACTGAAAGGCAGCTCAGATGGGCACTGATATGTGGCATTGATGTGGCACTGGTGAGCAATGGCAGGTGACACGGATGAGCACTGATGGACACTGACAGGTGGTACTGCTGGGGCTACACTGATCATCAAGGCACACTGATCATCAGTGCCCTGATGATCAGTGTACATGTCCTCTCCGCGGAAAACCGATTACCAGCTCTCCTCTCCTCACGGGCTGTCAGCGTGACGGCTCGTGAGGAGAGAAATGCCGGTAACCGGCATTTCCCAGTTTACATGCGATCACCTGTGATTGGACACAGCTGATCACATGACCGAGCTGACATCTTCGGCTCTTTCCGTGAATCGGTGATCCGCTGTGTCCGAGGGACACAGTGCACCAGGGATCGCCGCGCTGCGCGCTCCCAGAGCCACGCATGCACGGTAAGAATGGGAGGACGTCATATGACGTCCTCTCAGAACGAGAGAACCACCTCGTGGAGAACCTATATGGTGGGCGGGAGACGGTTAAACAGTAAAAACAAAACTTTTGCAATGATTTATGTTTATCAGACCAAACAAGAGCAAACGAGAAGAATTCACCTTTAGGGTTGAGTGCTGATTCACATACTGTATATATATATATATATATATATGAAAATCCATCATTCTCGATGTACTAGATGGCCTATCTCATTTCTTAAGGCCCCAAAACACCAGGACAGTGCGAATACCCCCCAGATGACCGCCTTTTTGGAAAGCAAACAGTCCAAGGTATTTAGTAAGAGTTATTTGATGGTTTTATTTTTCGAAAATTAATAAATAAAAAAAAAAATCACTTTTTTTTTTATTTAAAAAGTAAAGTGTTAATAAGAAAACACCCTCACTGTGTAAGGGAAGATAAGGCTTGTCACCATGCTCCCAGAACAATGTACTGGGACCATGAAAGGCTTTCCAAATAGATAAAATGAGAGAAAATGAATGTTAACCATTTGCCGCCCGCCCTATGGCCGAATGGCGGCCGGCAAATGTCATCAGTGTTCCGGGTGGACGCCATATGGCGTCCTCCCGCACATGTGCAGATTGCGCTCCTGCAGAGCCACGCAGTGGCGCGATCTGTCACCGGCCGTGTACCTCGGACACGGCCGATGACAGAACTGAGTATCAGCCCCGTTGCCGGTACCATGTGACCTGCTGTGACCAATCACAGCAGGTCACATGACAGTTGTATACAATGGATGGCTTCATTCATGCCATCCATTGTATACTAGTGTCTAGCTGTGAATGGTCACAGCTAATCACATGCACATGTCATGTGATTAGCTGTGGCCAAATCCCAGCTAAGCACAAAAAAAAAAAAAAAAAACCCTGAATGAATCGATGTCATTATGGTAACATTGTACTACTCTGGTCATAGTGAAATATGAAAAAAAAATCTTAAAAAAAAAGAAGAAAAAAATGTAATAAAAAATAATTAAAAAAAATATATATATATATTTTTTTTCCATTCTGTCACCAATCAGTGTCCCTGATCATCGCCATGCCAGTTATATGATGACGCTGTACAAAAAAAAATAGTGAAACTAATTTTTAAAATTTTTTCATTTTCCGAAATATTATGACAAAAAAAATACAACTTCAAAAAACTCGCCATGCCTCCTATGAAGTACGTCGGACTGTCTACTTTACAAAAAGGGGTAATTTGGGGGATATCTGTACTGTTCTGACATTCTTGGACCTCAAGAAATTAGATTGGCCGCCAGTACTTCAGGATTGATCAATATTCAGATCTATACCATAGTTTGTGAACTCTATAACTTTCCTACGAACTAAAAAATACATCCTAATTTGGGTTATTTTCACCAAAGACATGTAGCAGAATACATCTCGGCCAAAATTTATGAAGAACAATTATTTATTTGCAAACTTTTATAACAGAAACAAAGAAAAATGTGTTTTTTTCAAAATTGTTGGTTTTTTTTTTGTTCATTTAGCAAAAAATAAAAACCCCAGCGGTGATTAAATACCACCAAAAGAAAGCTCTAGTTGTGTAAAGAAAATGATAAAATTTTAGTTTGGGTACAATGTTGTATGAGCGCGCAATTGTCATTCAAGGTGTGAAAGCGCTGAAACCTGAAAACTGGCCTGGGCAGGAAGGTGTAAAAGTGCCCGTTATTGAATTGGTTAAAAAAAAAAAAACAAAGCCCAAAAAAAACCAAAAGTAACAACCGTTTATCTCATGTCCAGTGCAGAGCCTCGAACCTATGACCATGCACTCTTTAGACTGGCACGCTAACCACTGTGCTGCGGTTGTTACCTGGTATAGGCCCGGTCAAACTGACCCTTGTTTTCAAAAACTGCCAACTGTCACCTGCCCAATGTCAAGTAGCTATAGTGCACTTTGAATGACAATTGCGCGCTCATACAACACTGTACCCAAACTAAAATTTTATCATTTTTTTCACACAACTAGAGCTTTCTTTTGGTGGTATTTCATCACCACTGGGGTTTTTATTGTTTGCTAAATTAACAAAAAAAGACAGAAAATTTTTGAAAAAAAAAAACACGTTTTCTTTGTTTCTGTTATAAAAGTTTGCAAATAAATAATTGTTTTTCATAAATTTAGGCCAAGATGTATTCTGCTACATGTCTTTGGTGAAAATAACCCAAATTAGTATTTATTATTTAGTCTGTAGGAAAGTTATAGAGTTCACAAACTATGGGATATATCTGAAAATTGATCAATCCTGAAGTACTGAAAGCCAATCTCATTTTTTGAGGTCCAAGAATGTCAGGACAGTACAGATATCCCCCAAATGACCCCTTATTGCAAAGTAGACCGTCCGATGTATTTCATAACAGGCATGGCGAGTTTTATGAAATTGTAATTTTTTTGTCATAATTTTTCGGAAATGAAGAAATTAAAAAAATGATTTTCACTATTTTTTTTTTTACATACTGTCACCAGTGCAGTACAGCGTCATCGTATAACTGGCATGGCGGTGATCAGGGACACTGACTGGTGACAGTACGAAAAAAAAATTGATAATTTTTTTTTATTATTTTTAATTTTTTATTACATTTTTTTCTTTTTTTTAAGATTATTTTTTCATATTTCACTATGACCAAAGTAGTATAATGTTACCATAGTAACATTGTGCTACTTTGGGGGAGTGATCAGTATTTTTTATTTTACACAATTTGCTTATAGCAAAGAATTACTTTGCTATAAGCAAGCATTTACCTGAATGAAATTGATTTATTCTGTTTTTTTGTTTTTTTTTGTGTGATTTGGCCACGGCTAATCACATGACACAGCTGGGCTGTGATTGGCCCAGCTTGTGCATGTGATCGCTGTGACCATTCACAGCTAGACACACTTGTATACAATGGATGGCATGAAAGGAAGCCATCCATTGTATACAACTGTCGTGACCTGCTGTGATTGGTCACAGCAGGTCACATGGTACTGGCAACGGGGACGGCACACAGATCTGTCATCGGCCGTGTCCGACGTACATGGCCAGTGACAGATCGTGCCGCAGCGCGGCCCTGTAGGCGTGTGCAATGCGCGCTCTGGAAAGGACGCCATATGGCGTCCACCCGGAGGGATGAGCAACGGATTAACATAACTCTTACATAACACTTCATACAGTACAATCAAATAATAACTGACAGTCATGATCCCAACCGGGTCCAAGGTCTTCGAAGGCACTGTTACTCACATCAATAACTCGGCTGTATCTACACCCAATGAAAAGGCCCCCAGCCACTACTACACCACCTCGGGGACAATACTACAGCTACGTAGTCCCAGATACAGCCAATGAACTCCAACCTTACCAACATGACCTTATAATTGGGAAGGAACACCCATACCTACGATGGGCCCAACCCATAATCCACCAAATGGTCACTCCAGCACCGCCTTCAAAGACCCAGCGACCCCTGCCGGCTGCCACGACAAAACAAAAAACGCCAAACACCCCAGAACACAAAATGACGATCAAGGAAAGAAAATAAAATCAAGGAACCCAAACAAAACCAAACAACATGACAAACACAAAGGACAAGACCAGTAACAAAAACAGGGCACTTATACCCCCTTCCTGCCCAGGCCAATTTCCAGCTTCCAGTGCTGTCACACTTTGAATGACAATTGCGCGGTCATGCAACACTGTACCCATATGAAATTTTTATCATTTTTTTTGTGACAGACAGAGATTTGTTTTGGTGGTATTTAATCACCTCTGGGTTTTTATTTTTTCTTAAACAAACAAAAAACCACTGAAAATTTAGAAAAAAAAAGTTTTTTCTTAGTTTTTGTTATAAAATTTTGTAAATAAGTGATTTTTCTCCTTCACTGATGTGCGCTAATGAAGCGGCAGTGATAGACACTTATAGGTGGCACTAATGGGCACTGATGAGGAGGCACTGGTAGGTGGCACTGATGGGCATTGACAGGCTTCACTGATGGGCACTGAAAGGCAGAAATGATAGGCGGCACTGATAGGCGGCACTGATAGACGGCACTGACTGGCATTGATAGGTGGCACTGGCTGGCACTGATGGGTGACACTGAAAGGCAGCTCAGATGGGCACTGATATGTGGCATTGATGTGGCACTGGTGAGCAATGGCAGGTGACACGGATGAGCACTGATGGACACGGACAGGTGGTACTGCTGGGGCTACACTGATCATCAAGGCACACTGATCATCAGTGCCCTGATGATCAGTGTACATGTCCTCTCCGCGGAAAACCGATTACCAGCTCTCCTCTCCTCACGGGCTGTCAGCGTGACGGCTCGTGAGGAGAGAAATGCCGGTAACCGGCATTTCCCAGTTTACATGCGATCACCTGTGATTGGACACAGCTGATCACATGACCGAGCTGACATCTTCGGCTCTTTCCGTGAATCGGTGATCCGCTGTGTCCGAGGGACACAGTGCACCAGCGATCGCCGCGCTGCGCGCTCCCAGAGCCACGCATGCACGGTAAGAATGGGAGGACGTCATATGACGTCCTCTCAGAACGAGAGAACCACCTCGTGGAGAACCTATATGGTGGGCGGGAGACAGTTAAACAGTAAAAACAAAACTTTTGCAATGATTTATGTTTATCAGACCAAACAAGAGCAAACGAGAAGAATTCACCTTTAGGGTTGAGTGCTGATTCACATACTGTATATATATATATATATGAAAATCCATCATTCTCGATGTACTAGATGGCCTATCTCATTTCTTGAGGCCCCAAAACACCAGGACAGTGCGAATACCCCCCAGATGACCGCCTTTTTGGAAAGCAAACAGTCCAAGGTATTTAGTAAGAGTTATTTGATGGTTTTATTTTTCGAAAATTAATAAATAAAAAAAAAAATCACTTTTTTTTTTATTTAAAAAGTAAAGTGTTAATAAGAAAACACCCTCACTGTGTAAGGGAAGATAAGGCTTGTCACCATGCTCCCAGAACAATGTACTGGGACCATGAAAGGCTTTCCAAATAGATAAAATGAGAGAAAATGAATGTTAACCATTTGCCGCCCGCCCTATGGCCGAATGGCGGCCGGCAAATGTCATCAGTGTTCCGGGTGGACGCCATATGGCGTCCTCCCGCACATGTGCAGATTGCGCTCCTGCAGAGCCACGCAGTGGCGCGATCTGTCACCGGCCGTGTACCTCGGACACGGCCGATGACAGAACTGAGTATCAGCCCCGTTGCCGGTACCATGTGACCTGCTGTGACCAATCACAGCAGGTCACATGACAGTTGTATACAATGGATGGCTTCATTCATGCCATCCATTGTATACTAGTGTCTAGCTGTGAATGGTCACAGCTAATCACATGCACATGTCATGTGATTAGCTGTGGCCAAATCACAGCTAAGCACAAAAAAAAAAAAAAAAAAACCCTGAATGAATCGATGTCATTATGGTAACATTGTACTACTCTGGTCATAGTGAAATATGAAAAAAAAGAAGAAAAAAAAAGAAGAAAAAAATGTAATAAAAAATAATAAAAAAAATATATATATATATATTTTTTTTTTTCATTCTGTCACCAATCAGTGTCCCTGATCATCGCCATGCCAGTTATATGATGACGCTGTACAAAAAAAAATAGTGAAACTAATTTTTAAAATTTTTTCATTTTCCGAAATATTATGACAAAAAAATACAACTTCAAAAAACTCGCCATGCCTCCTATGAAGTACGTCGGACTGTCTACTTTACAAAAAGGGGTAATTTGGGGGATATCTGTACTGTTCTGACATTCTTGGACCTCAAGAAATTAGATTGGCCGCCAGTACTTCAGGATTGATCAATATTCAGATCTATACCATAGTTTGTGAACTCTATAACTTTCCTACGAACTAAAAAATACATCCTAATTTGGGTTATTTTCACCAAAGACATGTAGCAGAATACATCTCGGCCAAAATTTATGAAGAACAATTATTTATTTGCAAACTTTTATAACAGAAACAAAGAAAAATGTGTTTTTTTCAAAATTGTTGGTTTTTTTTTGTTCATTTAGCAAAAAATAAAAACCCCAGCGGTGATTAAATACCACCAAAAGAAAGCTCTAGTTGTGTAAAGAAAATGATAAAATTTTAGTTTGGGTACAATGTTGTATGAGCGCGCAATTGTCATTCAAGGTGTGAAAGCGCTGAAACCTGAAAACTGGCCTGGGCAGGAAGGTGTAAAAATGCCCGTTATTGAATTGGTTAAAAAAAAAAAAACAAAGCCCAAAAAAAACCAAAAGTAACAACCGTTTATCTCATGTCCAGTGCAGAGCCTCGAACCTATGACCATGCACTCTTTAGACTGGCAAGCTAACCACTGTGCTGCGGTTGTTACCTGGTATAGGCCCGGTCAAACTGACCCTTGTTTTCAAAAACTGCCAACTGTCACCTGCCCAATGTCAAGTAGCTCTAGTGCACTTTGAATGACAATTGCGCGCTCATACAACACTGTACCCAAACTAAAATTTTATCATTTTTTTCACACAACTAGAGCTTTCTTTTGGTGGTATTTCATCACCACTGGGGTTTTTATTGTTTGCTAAATTAACAAAAAAAGACAGAAAATTTTGGAAAAAAAAAAAACACGTTTTCTTTGTTTCTGTTATAAAAGTTTGCAAATAAATAATTGTTTTTCATAAATTTAGGCCAAGATGTATTCTGCTACATGTCTTTGGTGAAAATAACCCAAATTAGTATTTATTATTTAGTCTGTAGGAAAGTTATAGAGTTCACAAACTATGGGATATATCTGAAAATTGATCAATCCTGAAGTACTGAAAGCCAATCTCATTTTTTGAGGTCCAAGAATGTCAGGACAGTACAGATATCCCCCAAATGACCCCTTATTGCAAAGTAGACCGTCCGATGTATTTCATAACAGGCATGGCGAGTTTTATGAAATTGAAATTTTTTTGTCATAATTTTTCGGAAATGAAGAAATTAAAAAAATGATTTTCACTATTTTTTTTTTTACATACTGTCACCAGTGCAGTACAGCGTCATCGTATAACTGGCATGGCGGTGATCAGGGACACTGACTGGTGACAGTACGAAAAAAAAATTGATAATTTTTTTTATTATTTTTAATTTTTTATTACATTTTTTTCTTTTTTTTAAGATTATTTTTTCATATTTCACTATGACCAAAGTAGTATAATGTTACCATAGTAACATTGTGCTACTTTGGGGGAGTGATCAGTATTTTTTATTTTACACAATTTGCTTATAGCAAAGAATTACTTTGCTATAAGCAAGCATTTACCTGAATGAAATTGATTTATTCTGTTTTTTTGTTTTTTTTTGTGTGATTTGGCCACGGCTAATCACATGACACAGCTGGGCTGTGATTGGCCCAGCTTGTGCATGTGATCGCTGTGACCATTCACAGCTAGACACACTTGTATACAGTGGATGGCATGAAAGGAAGCCATCCATTGTATACAACTGTCGTGACCTGCTGTGATTGGTCACAGCAGGTCACATGGTACTGGCAACGGGGACGGTACACAGATCTGTCATCGGCCGTGTCCGACGTACATGGCCAGTGACAGATCGTGCCGCAGCGCGGCCCTGTAGGCGTGTGCAATGCGCGCTCTGGAAAGGACGCCATATGGCGTCCACCCGGAGGGATGAGCAACGGATTAACATAACTCTTACATAACACTTCATACAGTACAATCAAATAATAACTGACAGTCATGATCCCAACCGGGTCCAAGGTCTTCGAAGGCACTGTTCTGTCCTCCTTATGTGTGAAGGTACATAGCTTGACAGACAGCTAAACCTTTCTCGGCAATGAGTTGACAAAGAAGCAACGTCCAACTTTGTCTTTATTGCAAAGATATAAGAGGTGAAACTGAGGAACAGAAAATAAGGCGCTTAGTAACACTGTCTGCCATGTGACAAAGCATATTATACATTACAGTAAGGCAATGCACATATAAACACATGTAAGACATGTAGGTTACATAAAACACAGATGCATAAGATATAGACATGTGTGTAGACGTACCGACGATGCTATTGTGAACCTGAATGTGAGGGCTGGATCCTACCAGCATACCACAGGAATGGAGTCTGTGATGAGGAAATGGCTGCTATGAGCATGGCTGATGATGTAATCAGAGTTCATAGGCTACAAGCTATGGAAGCTGAAATGGGTCAAACTTCTACTGTGAAAAGATGCAGTGTATACAAACAGCCACTAGATGGAGCAGTTACACAATGAACAGAGAATTACAAACTGATAAAACATACTAATAATGCCTAATTAACAAAGAACAAATTGCTAAAGGCATGACACTCCCCGTCTGGTATCTAAAGGATACCACATTAAATCACCCCTGGAGAGAGCAACAAAACCAGTTCAGTAACGGGTCTGAGGAAGAGTTTGGGCTCCTGTTGTCTGCAGACCTTGACCTCCACTTTTCTGACTTTCCCATCTTCACTTGGGAACACCTTGGTTATCAGTCCCAAAGGCCAGTCATTTCTTCTTGACTGAGAGTCTTTGACAAGAACAACATTACCAACCTCCATATTGGGTTTGCTGGTTTGCCATTTATTCCGGACTTGTAGAGTAGAGATGTATTGTTTTCTCCATTTATCCCAGAAGGTATCTGCTAGAGTCTGCACTCGTCTCCACTGACACTTGTACAAGTCTTTAGCACTAAATTCTCCAGGAGGAGCCGATGCTGTACCGACTTTTTGGGTGAGAAGAGTGGAAGGGGTGAGCAAGAAGGGATCTTCTGGATCACTGGATATTGAAGTCAAAGGTCTGGCGTTCATGATCGCCACTACTTCGGCCATGAAGGTTGAGAGGGTTTCATGGGTGAGCCTCGAAGTTCCCAGCTGTAGAAAAACAGAATCAAGGATCCGGCGAGCTATGCCAATCATACGCTCCCAAGAGCCTCCCATGTGAGACGCATGTGGGGGGTTGAATGTCCATTTACAGTCTTGGGCGGCAAGATATCTCTCTACATGGTCACTGTCAATGTTTGAGGGGATATGCAGTTCTTTGCAGGCCCCAACGAAGTTGGTACCTCTATCAGAGCGGATTAGTTTAACTGGGCCTCTGATGGAGATGAAACGTCTGAGAGCATTTATAAAGCTGGATGTGTCTAAAGACTCGATAACTTCTATATGCACAGCCCTGATACTCATGCATGTAAATATGACTGCCCAGCATTTGCTGTTTGCCTGGCCTCCTCTAGTGTGCCGTGTGGTGACAGACCAAGGACCAAACACGTCAAGACCAACATTAGTAAAGGGAGGTTCTATACTGAGTCGGTCCGCAGGGAGGTTAGCCATCTTCTGTGACTGAAACATACCACGTAGTTTTTTGCAAGTGACACATTTGAAAATAAGACACCTCACAAGTCTTTTCGCTCCCACTACCCAAAATCCAGCTGTACGTAAAGCTCCTTCAGTGAACAAACGTCCCTGATGTTTAGTCTTCTCATGGTAGTGTTGCACAAGTAAAGATGCAATGTGATTGCTTGGAATTATTATGGGATTACATTCTTTACTCTCGAACTTTGCATTTGAAATACGTCCCCCAACTCTCAACAGTCCATTAGCATCTATGAAGGGGTCAAGCCTCTTGAGGGAACTGTCTTTAGGAACACTCTTTTGATTTTGGATGAGTTCAAATTCTTGAGTATAAACCTCTTGTTGGATACAACGGATGATAACGTCTCTGGCCTGTGTGAGCTCATCCACTGTATGGGCCTTGTGACAGTAATGCCAACCTTTGCAGTGATCTGATCCTGTAGGTGTGGCTCTAAAGGATCTGGCTATGTGGATCAAGCCGGCTATAGCTCTGTTCAGTGATTTCCACGTAGAAAACTTGTTGAATCGTTTGGATCCAAGCTCTTTGTGAGAAACTCTTGTGGTGAGTACAGAAATATGAGGACGAATCTCTGCATCAGCATTTGGTTCTAATAGCTGAAATGAGTATTTCTCCAGGGTGTCAAGTACAGGTTTGTAGAGGAATGGTGGCCCTGTGAACCACGTAGTATCTTTAAGGTGAGCTGCTGGAACAGCTCTTGTAGCATGGTCTGCTGGGTTGAGGTCAGTTGGTACATAGCACCACTGGGTAGGCTGTGTTGACCTCCTAATTCTTTGAACTCTGTTATGAACATAGACATAGAATCTCCTAGTCTCATTGTAAATGTAGCCCAATACTACTTTGCTGTCTGTATGAAACATTGTACTGACAAGTTTTATATCTATTTCTGACACAATGAGATCTGCCAGCTCTACTGCCAGAACAGCGGCACAAAGTTCCAGTCTTGGTATGGTAATCTCAGGGCTTGGTGCCAGTTTTGCCTTGCCCATTACAAAGCCAATTTGGACTTGACCTTTAATGTTTATAGTTTTAAGGTAAGCGACTGCAGCGATTGCTTTTACCGAAGCATCACAAAATATGCACAGCTGCCTAGACTGAACTTCTGCAGGGGAGAAGTGGGCATATGGCCTATAGATATGTAAGTTAGATAATGCCTGTAGAGAGTTTCTCCATGCTATCCATAGTGCTTCTTTCTCTGAGGGAAGTGGCGAATCCCAATCACACGTATCTGTGGTTAACTCTCTGAGCAGAGTCTTACCTTGGATGATCACAGGAGCTGCAAATCCAAGTGGATCATATAGACTGTTAATGGTAGATAACACTCCAGGTCGTGTGAAAGGCTTTTGCTCTTGGTCGACCTGAAAGGTAAAGGTGTCAGATTTGAGGTCCCAGCTGAGCCCTAGGCTGCGCTGCATGGGTATCGGGTCTGTCGCTAAGTCTAGATCTTTCAAATCACTGGCATGATCTTGAGTAGAGAAGGCTTCCATAACAACTTTGCTGTTTGAAGCTATCTTATGAAGTCTGAGGTTTGAACAGGAAAGCATACTCTGGGTCCTTTTGAGTAGACTGATTGCAGCCTCTGGTGAGGGAAGCGACTTTAAGCCATCATCTACATAGAAGTCTCTTTCAACAAACTTCTTAACGTCTTTCCCATAGTCTTTTTCACCTTCTTCAGCAGAGAGTCTGAGTCCATAAATAGCGACAGCTGGAGATGGGCTGTTGCCAAAAACATGCACCTTCATGCGATATTCTATGATGTCTTGAGTAGAGTCATTGTCCTTGAACCAAAGAAATCTCAAGAAGTTCCTGTGCTCTTCTTTTACTAGGAAACAATAGAACATTTGTTGTATGTCGGCAACTATAGCGATGGGTTCTTTACGGAATC
Organism: Staurois parvus; assembly: GCF_062004578.1. Classification (NCBI taxonomy): domain Eukaryota; kingdom Metazoa; phylum Chordata; class Amphibia; order Anura; family Ranidae; genus Staurois; species Staurois parvus. The sequence goes on from NW_028318379.1 coordinate 179,121, forward strand.
TGATGAGGACACCGAGAAGTGTGTTATTGAGGTCTGGTCCTGTCAAAAGGACATCATTGAGAGAGACTCCCTCATACTGTGAACTGGAGTCAAATACCACTCGGATTCGTCCTGGCTTCTTAGGGTGGTAAACGCCGAAGATTGGTAGATACCAGCATTCTTCTTTTTCTTTTAGGGGTGGAGCTACTTCTGCATGATTGTTCTCAAACATCTTTTTCATGAATAAGAAGAAATGTTCCATCATCTCTGGTCTTTTCTGAAAGTTGCGTCTAAGTGAACAGAAGCGTTTTAAGGCCTGATATCTGTTGTTGGGAAGATGACGTCTCTGTGTTTTGAAAGGTAGTGGTGCAACCCAGGTGTTTGTTTTATCCTTGAAGAATCCTTGTTCCATTATGCCCAAGAAGGCCTCATCTTCAATAGAGGGAGCTATCTTGTGGTCTTCCTTTGTCCTCTGGAACACCGTGCACCCCAAGTGATCTTGGTCTTCACTGCAAGAGTGGTTCTCGGTTTCTGTAAAGTCAGGATATAGCACACTTGCCGGCTTCTCTCTTAGAAGGAATCTGTTAGGACAAGGCTGAAAGAGGGATGGACGTCCATTCTCCAAGGTATTTGTGTAAAGAGAATTCACTGTGGTTGGCTTGTGAACATTTCCTAGGCAAACATCACCTATGATGACCCACCCCAGGTCAAGCTTCTGAGCATATGGAGAACTATGAGGACCATTTATTATTATTATTATTACTACGAGTTTATATAGCGCCAAAGGGTTTGCTCAGCGCTGTACAATAGGGGGGGACAATACATGGCACAGTACAACAAAGACAGACAGCGTACGAGGGGTAAGAGGGCCCTACTCTTACGAGCTTACAATCTAGGAGGGAGGGGGTAAAGGTACAGTAGGAAGTGGCTGGGGGGGATGAAGTGGTAGGAGGAATGAGGGAGGATGGCCGTTAGGTGAGGGTGGGGTAGGCTTCCCTGAAGAGATGGGTTTTGAGGGAGCGCCTGAATGTGAATAGAGAAGGCGACAGTCTGATGGATTGGGGCAGTGAGTTCCAGAGGATGGGGGAGGACCTGGAGAAGTCCTGCAGTCGTGCATGGGAGGAGGAGACCAGGGAGCAGGATAGAAGGAGGTCCTGTGAGGAGCGAAGGGTACGGGTAGGGTGGTACCTGGTGATCAGATTGGTGAGGTAGTCAGGGGCAGTGTTGTGAACGGCTTTGTAGGTCAGGGTAAGGAGTTTAAATTTGATGCGTTGGGCAATCGGGAGCCAGTGGAGGGAGAGGCAGAGGGGGGTGGCAGAGGTGGAGCGGGTGGTAAGGTGGATGAGTCTGGCAGCTGAGTTCAGGATGGTCTGGAGCGGGGAGAGCCTGCACTTGGGTAGGCCAGTGAGGAGGGAGTTGCAGTAGTCAAGGCGTGAGATGATGAGGGAGTGTACTAGAAGTTTGGTGGTGTCTGGGGTGAGGAAGGAGCGGATCTTGGCAATGTTGCGAAGATGGAGCCTGCATGTGTTTGTGAGTGATTTGACATGCGGTTGGAGGGAGAGGTTCGCGTCAAGAATGACGCCAAGGACTTTGGCTTGCGGGGCGGAAGTGATAGTGGAGTTGTTGGTGATGATGGATAGGATGGGGGGGGGGTGTGGGCAGGGGGAAAGACGAGAAGCTCGGTTTTGGAGAGGTTAATCTTGAGGAAATGTAGCGACATCCAGTCTGAGATGTCATTTAGGAGGTGAGGTGATGCGGGCGGAGATAGTGGGGGTGAGGTGAGGGGTGGAGAGGTAGATTTGGGTGTCGTCAAGCATAGAGGTGATAGTTGAAGCCGTGAGATTGTATGAGTTTGCCCAGGGAGGAGGTGTAGATGGAGAAGAGAAGGGGTCCAAGGACAGAGCCTTGGGGGACCCCAACAGAGAGGGGGAGGGAGGGGGAGGTGGCACCATTGTAGGTGACACTGAAGGAGCGTCGGGATAGGTAGGATGAGAACCAAGAGAGAGCAGCATCTCCGATGCCAAGGGAGAGTAGTTTATTAAGAAGGAGGGGGTGGTCAACTGTGTCGAAGGCCGCAGAGAGGTCCAGGAGAAGGAGGACAGAGTAGTCGCCCTTGGCTTTGGCGTTGAGTAGGTCGTTAGTGATTTTGAGGAGGGCGGTTTCAGTGGAGTGTAGGGGACGGAAGCCGGACTGTAGAGGGTCAAGGAGGTTATTGTCAGTAAGGTGGGAGCTTAGGCGATCGTAGACTAAGCGTTCAAGGAGCTTGGAGGTGAGTGGCAGCAGGGAGATGGGTCTGAGGTTGTTGGGGTCCGCGGGATCCAGGGAGGGCTTTTTGAGGATGGGGGTGATATGCGCGTGCTTTAGGGGGGAGGGGAATACGCCAGTAGAGAGGGAGAGATTGAGGATGTGGGTGAGGGAGCGGATGAGGGAAGAGGGGGGTGACCGGAGGAGTTGAGAGGGGATAGGGTCCAGGGGGCAGGTAGTGAGGCGGGCTTTTGAGAGGACTTTGGCGACTTCCTCAGTAGTGACAGGGCTGAGGGAGTGCAGTGCGGGGGGGGTTATGGTGGGCGGGGCATTGGGAGAGGAGGGGGGCAGTGCGGTTGTGAGGGCAGAGGAGGGGGGAGATGAAGGGGTGACGGGGGCGAGGAGGCTAGGTGGGGAGGTAGATTGCAAGTTGACGATGTCCTTACGGATAGCGTCAATCTTGTTGTGGAAATGGGTGGCAATTTCGTGGGCGGTGAGAGAGGTACTGAGTGGAGGAGGGGGGGGGGAGAGCAGGGAGTTGAAGGTGGAGAAGAGTCGGCGGGGGCAGGAGGAGAGGGTGTTTATTAGGTTAACAAAGTAGGCCTGCTTGGCGGCGTGGAGGGAGGAGGTGTAGATAAGAAATGCAGATTTGTAGAGGGAGAAAGTATGAGGGGACCTGGTTTTGCGCCACAGTCTCTCCAGTGCGCGACTGCGACGTTTGAGGCGTTTAGTGCTGTCGGTCTGCCAGGGTTGAAGCGGTCTGGGTTTGATGATGCGTGTGGTAAGGGGTGCCAGAGAGTCTAGGGCAGCTGACAGTGAGTCATTGTACAAGGTGGTGGCTATGTCAGGACATGACAGTGAGAGGATGCTGTCGTGTAGGCAGTCGGCGGCAGAGTGGAGGGGGGGCCGGGTTCAGGTTGCGGAGGTTGCGGCTGGTGATGGTTTGGCGTTTTTGAGGGGGGGAGTTGGGGGAAGGGGAGATGGAGAAGGTGATGAGGTGGTGGTCGGAGAGAGGGAAGGGGGTGTTCGCGAACTGGTTGAGGGTACAGAGGTGGGAAAAGACGAGGTCCAGGGTGTTCCCTCCGAGGTGGGTGGAGGATTGAGTGTGCTGTGTGAGCGCGAAAGAGGAGGTTAGGTGGAGGAATTGGGAAGTAGCCGGGGTGTTGTCGTTGATGGGGATGTTGAAGTCCCCGAGGATGATGGTGGGGAGCTCAGAGGAGAGGAAGAAGGGAAGCCAGGCGGCGAAGTCATCCAGGAAGCGGGCTATGGGTCTGGGAGGCCTGTAGATCACTGCGATCCTTAGGGGGGTGGGTGAGAAGAGTCGGATGCAGTGCGCCTCAAAGGAGGGGAAGGAAAGAGAGGGTGGGTTAGGGAGGACCTGGAAGGTGCTAAGCGGTGACAGGAGCAAGCCGACACCACCACCTCTGCGATCGCTCAGTCTTGGTGAATGGGTCCAGATGAGACCTCCATGAGTGAGTGCCGCAGGGGAGGTGGAGTCGGTGGCCTGTACCCAAGTTTCGGTGATTGCTAGGAGGTTGAGGGAGCGAGAGATGAAGAGGTCATGGATGGCAGTAAGCTTATTGCAAACCGAACGAGCATTCAGGAGTGCAACCGAGAGAGGGGGGATAGATATGGGGAGGAGGGGTACATGTATGAGGTTGAGGGGGTCGCGTCGGCTGGCGTGAGCAGGGGGGGCTCTAGGGGGGGTGTGAGGTGGTGAGGGGCCAGGGTTTGGGGAGATGTCCCCAGCTGATATGAGAAGGAGGAGGGTGAGGAAGGTGGCGTGGGAACGGGAGGTGTAGGAGCGCTTGGGTCTGAAAGTGGTGGCAAGTGGGTCAGCGGGGAAGTGGAGTAGCAGGAGGAGGTGGTGGGTGCCGTAGTGGGGAGAGGGGAGAAGTGAGGGGGCGATATAGAGCTGCTTAGCGGGGGTGGGTGGGTAGAGGAAGGCGGTTTTAGGGATGGAGGAGAGGAGGACAAGGAGGAGGAGCGCGGGCGGCATGTTGGGGTGAGCGGGGTGCAGGAAGGGTCAGGGTGGGTGAGGGGGTGCTGGTCAGGGATGGCGAAGCAGTGTCCGAAACGCAGTGGGAGGTGGCTGGTAGTCCCAGGTGGGGTGGAGGGCAGGGGATCCCTGGTGGGATGGTGGCCGTGCTATCCCTGGTGGGTTAGTAGCGATCCCTGGAGGGATAGTGGTTAGGGGTCCCTGGTGGTTAGGGTTTCTGGTGGGTGGTGGGATCCCTGGTGGCTGGCGGTGGGATGGTGGTTGGGCTCCCTGATGGGTAGTGGGTGCCCCTGGTGGAGTACCTGATGTCCTGGAGCGTCGGGGTGGAGGTGGATCCCTCCTATGTTAGGAGGACCGTTGGTGCTGGTGGTGGTAGCTTCCCCGGAGGAGCGGAGGCGTCCCGCTGCGATTCCAGCCACGGCCGGCAGGAAACACCGTGGCTTCGGGTGCCGTGGTAGGCCTCAAGCCGCTTCGGACCGCCGGAGCTCCGCTGGAGGGACGGAGTGTCTGTGTCCCCTTCAGGGTGTTGGTGGGGACATCGGCAGCAGGCTCAGGGGCCCGGATGGCAGCGGATCGGGCGCGGGGGCGCCGGAGCTGACGAGCACGTGGCTGCTCCGGGCGAGCTGGTACCCGGTGGTCGGGATGGACCCAGGGCCAGTGAGGGGTAGGCCGCAAGTCCCGGAGGTCCGGGGAAAAGGTGCAGTGGCCTTACCTGGCTGATGAGCAGGGACCGAAGGATCGTGGGGCCCCCGTTAGGGTCCGCTGCTGCCCAGATGGTAGCGGATTGGGGCCAGGGGAGCAGGAGCTCGCCGACGCACGTACTTCTCGCCGGACGTCCGGATGTATATGTTGTATATATATATATATATATATATGATGTATATATATATATGATATATATATATATATATATATATATATATATATGATGTATACCATTTATTTGTTTTCTTACCTTGTGGACTCTTATGATATCTCTCCCAAGGAGAAGTACTATTTGGGCCTTTGGGTCGAGTGCAGGTATGAGATGCGCTATGGTCTTTAAATGTTCATGATGTAATGCTGCCTCAGGTGTAGGAATCTCTTCTCTATTGTTTGGGATCTGATTGCATTCAATCAAGGTAGGTAGTTGCAGGGATGCTTCACTATTTATGGATTCGACTTGGAAACCAGTAGCTCTTCTGCCTTTTTCTTCACTCACACCAGTGCAAGTTTTAAGTGAATATGAAGAGCAGTGTCCTTTAATACTGAAGATATCAAAGAAGGCTGAGTTTGCAAGAGATCTATTGCTTTGGTCATCAAGGATGGCATACAACCTTACCGCTTTCTCTTTATGACCGATGGGGTAAACTGTAACAAGACAAATCTTGGAGCAAGATTTGTTACTAAGACCTTCTCCACAGACTTGGGTGCACTGGGGTGTCACTTCAGGAGGTACTGTGTCTCCCTCCTCCCCGCCGTGCTCTACAGCCTGGTCTGGGGGTGTGAGAGTCCATGGGGCTGGCCCAGGGTGTAAAGCTGTATTGTGCGCTTCACTGTTGCATTCCGAGCATTTGATGTTCGCTGTGCAGTCCTTTGCAAGATGAGAGGTTGAGGCACAACACCTGTAGCAAATGTGGTTTTCCTTGAGGAAAGTTCTGCGATCCCTGAGAAGTTTTCCTCTAAATCCTCTGCATTTCAACAATGAGTGTGGTTTCTTATGTAGAGGACATTCTCTGCATGGGTCCTTTGTGGAGATAGTCTCAGACTCTGTAGTACTGTAGGTTTTGTTTGAGGAGTCTTTAAGAGACACACTGGTTTTGTGTACTGCAACCGGTGTACCTTTCATGTTACGAAGTGAGATAGGTTTACCTGATTTGGGGTAAGCGGTGTCAAACATCGAGAAGTTAAAGCTGGGATCATTCCTAGTTTTTGCTTGTTGGTGCACGAAGTCCATAAAGAAAGAGAATGGAGGGAACGAGACATCGTACTGTTGCTTGTACCTGGAGCCTTGAGCAATCCACTTCTCTTGCAGGTTGTACGGTAATTTTTGTGCTATGGGGTTTACACCACGTGCAGTATCTAAGAATGCCAGACCTTGTAAGTCTCCTTCAGTTTTGGCAACTTGTAGCTCTGTTAACAGATCACTCAGTTCTCTTAGCTTCTGGGAATCTTTGTTTTGGATCTTAGGGAAATCCTCAATTCTTTTGAAAAGTGCGTTCTCTATCACTTCTGGTGAGCCGTAACACTCCTCAAGTCTCTCCCATATCATGTTTAACCCTCTGATTGGGTAGTTAATATTAATGTCTCTAATCCGCCTTGCATGCTCTGTCGACTCATTTCCTAGCCACTTGACAAGAAGATCTATTTCTTCACATGCAGACAGATCCAGATCTCTGATATTATTCCTGAATGATGATCGCCATGACCTATAGCTTTCAGGTCTGTCATTAAACTTGGAGAGTCCCTTGGTTATTAACTCACGTCGGGCAAAGAATTTTAGAAAATCTGACATACCTGTATCTCTGTTTGACAGATTGTTGCTGTAATAGGCACCATCTACTTGTTCTTCCTTAAAGGGTTTGACCATACTGCGATCATTTGTGGGTTTGAATGCAGGTTGCATTGAGGGTTGATGTTCTATGGAACCGTCGACTTGTTCCATGCAGGGTCTTTGGTTAACTGAGGTCGCTTGTTGTATGACTGGAGTCTGTTGGAGCTCCTTAGCAGGGGTTGATGTCGCTCTTGGACCTGGATTTAGGCCGTCTTCTGACTTAGCATGTTGCAGTACGTAATCTGAAGTGCGTTGCAAGTTATTGTGAAGACTGGGTTCGGGCCTACTTATGTAGCTGAGTCTATCGCTTGTGAAGTTTGCTGCTTCCTCTAAAGCCTCTGCTTCTGCTACAGCAGCTGCAGCTTCTTTTTCCACAGTTAGCTTTTCTAGAGCTGCTTCCGTGCATGCTTTCTCTATTTTTAATTGTCTTTCTTGTTCGGCAAATGTCGCGCGGGTTTTGGCGGCTTCGGCATTCGCGCGGGCAATGGCGACGGTGGAGCTGCTCAAAGATCTCCCTGAGCCTCTGGAGTTAACTGAGATGCGAGACCTTGTCTCGAACTGTCCGGATTCCCTTGCTGACATGATGATGCTGTGAACGGGTTAGCACACTTGCAACCGCTGCGGGTGGCGATGCTGCGTAGTTCCTCTTATCCAGCTTGTGAGAAGCCACCGTTTCGCTGCAGTCAGGACTTCAGGAGTCGCAGTCCTCGTATCCAGCTTGTAAGAAGCCGTCGTTTCACTGCAGTCAGGACTTCAGGAGTCGCAGTCCTCGTATCCAGCTTGTAAGAAGCCGTCGTTTCACTGTTCTGTCCTCCTTATGTGTGAAGGTACATAGCTTGACAGACAGCTAAACCTTTCTCGGCAATGAGTTGACAAAGAAGCAACGTCCAACTTTGTCTTTATTGCAAAGATATAAGAGGTGAAACTGAGGAACAGAAAATAAGGCGCTTAGTAACACTGTCTGCCATGTGACAAAGCATATTATACATTACAGTAAGGCAATGCACATATAAACACATGTAAGACATGTAGGTTACATAAAACACAGATGCATAAGATATAGACATGTGTGTAGACGTACCGACGATGCTATTGTGAACCTGAATGTGAGGGCTGGATCCTACCAGCATACCACAGGAATGGAGTCTGTGATGAGGAAATGGCTGCTATGAGCATGGCTGATGATGTAATCAGAGTTCATAGGCTACAAGCTATGGAAGCTGAAATGGGTCAAACTTCTACTGTGAAAAGATGCAGTGTATACAAACAGCCACTAGATGGAGCAGTTACACAATGAACAGAGAATTACAAACTGATAAAACATACTAATAATGCTTAATTAACAAAGAACAAATTGCTAAAGGCATGACAGGCACTGTTACTCACATCAATAACTCGGCTGTATCTACACCCAATGAAAAGGCCCCCAGCCACTACTACACCGCCTCGGGGACAATACTACAGCTACGTAGTCCCAGATACAGCCAATGAACTCCAACCTTACCAACATGACCTTATAATTGGGAAGGAACACCCATACCTACGATGGGCCCAACCCATAATCCACCAAATGGTCACTCCAGCACCGCCTTCAAAGACCCAGCGACCCCTGCCGGCTGCCACGACAAAACAAAAAACGCCAAACACCCCAGAACACATAATGACGATCAAGGAAAGAAAATAAAATCAAGGAACCCAAACAAAACCAAACAACATGACAAACACAAAGGACAAGACCAGTAACAAAAACATGGCACTTATACCCCCTTCCTGCCCAGGCCAATTTCCAGCTTCCAGCGCTGTCACACTTTGAATGACAATTGCGCGGTCATGCAACACTGTACCCATATGAAATTTTTATCATTTTTTTTGTGACAGACAGAGATTTGTTTTGGTGGTATTTAATCACCTCTGGGTTTTTAATTTTTCTTAAACAAACAAAAAACCACTGAAAATTTAGAAAAAAAAAGTTTTTTCTTAGTTTTTGTTATAAAATTTTGTAAATAAGTGATTTTTCTCCTTCACTGATGTGCGCTAATGAAGCGGCAGTGATAGACACTTATAGGTGGCACTAATGGGCACTGATGAGGAGGCACTGGTAGGTGGCACTGATGGGCATTGACAGGCTTCACTGATGGGCACTGAAAGGCAGAAATGATAGGCGGCACTGATAGGCGGCACTGATAGGCGGCACTGACTGGCATTGATAGGTGGCACTGGCTGGCACTGATGGGTGACACTGAAAGGCAGCTCAGATGGGCACTGATATGTGGCATTGATGTGGCACTGGTGAGCAATGGCAGGTGACACGGATGAGCACTGATGGACACTGACAGGTGGTACTGCTGGGGCTACACTGATCATCAAGGCACACTGATCATCAGTGCCCTGATGATCAGTGTACATGTCCTCTCCGCGGAAAACCGATTACCAGCTCTCCTCTCCTCACGGGCTGTCAGCGTGACGGCTCGTGAGGAGAGAAATGCCGGTAACCGGCATTTCCCAGTTTACATGCGATCACCTGTGATTGGACACAGCTGATCACATGACCGAGCTGACATCTTCGGCTCTTTCCGTGAATCGGTGATCCGCTGTGTCCGAGGGACACAGTGCACCAGCGATCGCCGCGCTGCGCGCTCCCAGAGCCACGCATGCACGGTAAGAATGGGAGGACGTCATATGACGTCCTCTCAGAACGAGAGAACCACCTCGTGGAGAACCTATATGGTGGGCGGGAGACAGTTAAACAGTAAAAACAAAACTTTTGCAATGATTTATGTTTATCAGACCAAACAAGAGCAAACGAGAAGAATTCACCTTTAGGGTTGAGTGCTGATTCACATACTGTATATATATATATATATGAAAATCCATCATTCTCGATGTACTAGATGGCCTATCTCATTTCTTGAGGCCCCAAAACACCAGGACAGTGCGAATACCACCCAGATGACCGCCTTTTTGGAAAGCAAACAGTCCAAGGTATTTAGTAAGAGCTATTTGATGGTTTTATTTTTCGAAAATTAATAAATAAAAAAAAAAATCACTTTTTTTTTTATTTAAAAAGTAAAGTGTTAATAAGAAAACACCCTCACTGTGTAAGGGAAGATAAGGCTTGTCACCATGCTCCCAGAACAATGTACTGGGACCATGAAAGGCTTTCTAAATAGATAAAATGAGAGAAAATGAATGTTAACCATTTGCCGCCCGCCCTATGGCCGAATGGCGGCCGGCAAATGTCATCAGTGTTCCGGGTGGACGCCATATGGCGTCCTCCCGCACATGTGCAGATTGCGCTCCTGCAGAGCCACGCAGTGGCGCGATCTGTCACCGGCCGTGTACCTCGGACACGGCCGATGACAGAACTGAGTATCAGCCCCGTTGCCGGTGCCATGTGACCTGCTGTGACCAATCACAGCAGGTCACATGACAGTTGTATACAATGGATGGCTTCATTCATGCCATCCATTGTATACTAGTGTCTAGCTGTGAATGGTCACAGCTAATCACATGCACATGTCATGTGATTAGCTGTGGCCAAATCACAGCTAAGCACAAAAAAAAAAAAAAAAACCCCTGAATGAATCGATGTCATTATGGTAACATTGTACTACTCTGGTCATAGTGAAATATGAAAAAAAAATCTTAAAAAAAAAGAAGAAAAAAATGTAATAAAAAATAATAAAAAAAAAATATATATATATTTTTTTTTTTTTTCATTCTGTCACCAATCAGTGTCCCTGATCATCGCCATGCCAGTTATATGATGACGCTGTACAAAAAAAAATAGTGAAACTAATTTTTAAAATTTTTTCATTTTCCGAAATATTATGACAAAAAAAATACAACTTCAAAAAACTCGCCATGCCTCCTATGAAGTACGTCGGACTGTCTACTTTACAAAAAGGGGTAATTTGGGGGATATCTGTACTGTTCTGACATTCTTGGACCTCAAGAAATTAGATTGGCCGCCAGTACTTCAGGATTGATCAATATTCAGATCTATATCATAGTTTGTGAACTCTATAACTTTCCTACGAACTAAAAAATACATCCTAATTTGGGTTATTTTCACCAAAGACATGTAGCAGAATACATCTCGGCCAAAATTTATGAAGAACAATTATTTATTTGCAAACTTTTATAACAGAAACAAAGAAAAATGTGTTTTTTTCAAAATTGTTGGTTTTTTTTTTGTTCATTTAGCAAAAAATAAAAACCCCAGCGTTGATTAAATACCACCAAAAGAAAGCTCTAGTTGTGTAAAGAAAATGATAAAATTTTAGTTTGGGTACAGTGTTGTATGAGCGCGCAATTGTCATTCAAGGTGTGAAAGCGCTGATACCTGAAAACTGGCCTGGGCAGGAAGGTGTAAAAGTGCCCGTTATTGAATTGGTTAAAAAAAAAAAAAACAAAGCCCAAAAAAAACCAAAAGTAACAACCGTTTATCTCATGTCCAGTGCAGAGCCTCGAACCTATGACCATGCACTCTTTAGACTGGCACGCTAACCACTGTGCTGCGGTTGTTACCTGGTATAGGCCCGGTCAAACTGACCCTTGTTTTCAAAAACTGCCAACTGTCACCTGCCCAATGTCAAGTAGCTATAGTGCACTTTGAATGACAATTGCGCGCTCATACAACACTGTACCCAAACTAAAATTTTATCATTTTTTTCACACAACTAGAGCTTTCTTTTGGTGGTATTTCATCACCACTGGGGTTTTTATTGTTTGCTAAATTAACAAAAAAAGACAGAAAATTTTGGAAAAAAAAAAAACACGTTTTCTTTGTTTCTGTTATAAAAGTTTGCAAATAAATAATTGTTTTTCATAAATTTAGGCCAAGATGTATTCTGCTACATGTCTTTGGTGAAAATAACCCAAATTAGTATTTATTATTTAGTCTGTAGGAAAGTTATAGAGTTCACAAACTATGGGATATATCTGAAAATTGATCAATCCTGAAGTACTGAAAGCCAATCTCATTTTTTGAGGTCCAAGAATGTCAGGACAGTACAGATATCCCCCAAATGACCCCTTATTGCAAAGTAGACCGTCCGATGTATTTCATAACAGGCATGGCGAGTTTTATGAAATTGTAATTTTTTTGTCATAATTTTTCGGAAATGAAGAAATTAAAAAAATGATTTTCACTATTTTTTTTTTTTACATACTGTCACCAGTGCAGTACAGCGTCATCGTATAACTGGCATGGCGGTTATCAGGGACACTGACTGGTGACAGTACGAAAAAAAAATTGATAATTTGTTTTTATTATTTTTAATTTTTTATTACATTTTTTTCTTTTTTTTAAGATTAATTTTTCATATTTCACTATGACCAAAGTAGTATAATGTTACCATAGTAACATTGTGCTACTTTGGGGGAGTGATCAGTATTTTTTATTTTACACAATTTGCTTATAGCAAAGAATTACTTTGCTATAAGCAAGCATTTACCTGAATGAAATTGATTTATTCTGTTTTTTTGTTTTTTTGTGTGTGATTTGGCCACGGCTAATCACATGACACAGCTGGGCTGTGATTGGCCCAGCTTGTGCATGTGATCGCTGTGACCATTCACAGCTAGACACACTTGTATACAATGGATGGCATGAAAGGAAGCCATCCATTGTATACAACTGTCGTGACCTGCTGTGATTGGTCACAGCAGGTCACATGGTACTGGCAACGGGGACGGTACACAGATCTGTCATCGGCCGTGTCCGACGTACATGGCCAGTGACAGATCGTGCCGCAGCGCGGCCCTGTAGGCGTGTGCAATGCGCGCTCTGGAAAGGACGCCATATGGCGTCCACCCGGAGGGATGAGCAACGGATTAACATAACTCTTACATAACACTTCATACAGTACAATCAAATAATAACTGACAGTCATGATCCCAACCGGGTCCAAGGTCTTCGAAGGCACTGTTACTCACATCAATAACTCGGCTGTATCTACACCCAATGAAAAGGCCCCCAGCCACTACTACACCACCTCGGGGACAATACTACAGCTACGTAGTCCCAGATACAGCCAATGAACTCCAACCTTACCAACATGACCTTATAATTGGGAAGGAACACCCATACCTACGATGGGCCCAACCCATAATCCACCAAATGGTCACTCCAGCACCGCCTTCAAAGACCCAGCGACCCCTGCCGGCTGCCACGACAAAACAAAAAACGCCAAACACCCCAGAACACAAAATGACGATCAAGGAAAGAAAATAAAATCAAGGAACCCAAACAAAACCAAACAACATGACAAACACAAAGGACAAGACCAGTAACAAAAACAGGGCACTTATACCCCCTTCCTGCCCAGGCCAATTTCCAGCTTCCAGCGCTGTCACACTTTGAATGACAATTGCGCGGTCATGCAACACTGTACCCATATGAAATTTTTATCATTTTTTTTGTGACAGACAGAGATTTGTTTTGGTGGTATTTAATCACCTCTGGGTTTTTATTTTTTCTTAAACAAACAAAAAACCACTGAAAATTTAGAAAAAAAAAGTTTTTTCTTAGTTTTTGTTATAAAATTTTGTAAATAAGTGATTTTTCTCCTTCACTGATGTGCGCTAATGAAGCGGCAGTGATAGACACTTATAGGTGGCACTAATGGGCACTGATGAGGAGGCACTGGTAGGTGGCACTGATGGGCATTGACAGGCTTCACTGATGGGCACTGAAAGGCAGAAATGATAGGCGGCACTGATAGGCGGCACTGATAGACGGCACTGACTGGCATTGATAGGTGGCACTGGCTGGCACTGATGGGTGACACTGAAAGGCAGCTCAGATGGGCACTGATATGTGGCATTGATGTGGCACTGGTGAGCAATGGCAGGTGACACGGATGAGCACTGATGGACACTGACAGGTGGTACTGCTGGGGCTACACTGATCATCAAGGCACACTGATCATCAGTGCCCTGATGATCAGTGTACATGTCCTCTCCGCGGAAAACCGATTACCAGCTCTCCTCTCCTCACGGGCTGTCAGCGTGACGGCTCGTGAGGAGAGAAATGCCGGTAACCGGCATTTCCCAGTTTACATGCGATCACCTGTGATTGGACACAGCTGATCACATGACCGAGCTGACATCTTCGGCTCTTTCCGTGAATCGGTGATCCGCTGTGTCCGAGGGACACAGTGCACCAGCGATCGCCGCGCTGCGCGCTCCCAGAGCCACGCATGCACGGTAAGAATGGGAGGACGTCATATGACGTCCTCTCAGAACGAGAGAACCACCTCGTGGAGAACCTATATGGTGGGCGGGAGACGGGTAAACAGTAAAAACAAAACTTTTGCAATGATTTATGTTTATCAGACCAAACAAGAGCAAACGAGAAGAATTCACCTTTAGGGTTGAGTGCTGATTCACATACTGTATATATATATATATGAAAATCCATCATTCTCGATGTACTAGATGGCCTATCTCATTTCTTGAGGCCCCAAAACACCAGGACAGTGCGAATACCCCCCAGATGACCGCCTTTTTGGAAAGCAAACAGTCCAAGGTATTTAGTAAGAGTTATTTGATGGTTTTATTTTTCGAAAATTAATAAATAAAAAAAAAAATCACTTTTTTTTTTATTTAAAAAGTAAAGTGTTAATAAGAAAACACCCTCACTGTGTAAGGGAAGATAAGGCTTGTCACCATGCTCCCAGAACAATGTACTGGGACCATGAAAGGCTTTCCAAATAGATAAAATGAGAGAAAATGAATGTTAACCATTTGCCGCCCGCCCTATGGCCGAATGGCGGCCGGCAAATGTCATCAGTGTTCCGGGTGGACGCCATATGGCGTCCTCCCGCACATGTGCAGATTGCGCTCCTGCAGAGCCACGCAGTGGCGCGATCTGTCACCGGCCGTGTACCTCGGACACGGCCGATGACAGAACTGAGTATCAGCCCCGTTGCCGGTACCATGTGACCTGCTGTGACCAATCACAGCAGGTCACATGACAGTTGTATACAATGGATGGCTTCATTCATGCCATCCATTGTATACTAGTGTCTAGCTGTGAATGGTCACAGCTAATCACATGCACATGTCATGTGATTAGCTGTGGCCAAATCACAGCTAAGCACAAAAAAAAAAAAAAAAAACCCTGAATGAATCGATGTCATTATGGTAACATTGTACTACTCTGGTCATAGTGAAATATGAAAAAAAAATCTTAAAAAAAAAGAAGAAAAAAATGTAATAAAAAATAATAAAAAAATATATATATATATATATTTTTTTTTTTTTCATTCTGTCACCAATCAGTGTCCCTGATCATCGCCATGCCAGTTATATGATGACGCTGTACAAAAAAAAATAGTGAAACTAATTTTTAAAATTTTTTCATTTTCCGAAATATTATGACAAAAAAAATACAACTTCAAAAAACTCGCCATGCCTCCTATGAAGTACGTCGGACTGTCTACTTTACAAAAAGGGGTAATTTGGGGGATATCTGTACTGTTCTGACATTCTTGGACCTCAAGAAATTAGATTGGCCGCCAGTACTTCAGGATTGATCAATATTCAGATCTATACCATAGTTTGTGAACTCTATAACTTTCCTACGAACTAAAAAATACATCCTAATTTGGGTTATTTTCACCAAAGACATGTAGCAGAATACATCTCGGCCAAAATTTATGAAGAACAATTATTTATTTGCAAACTTTTATAACAGAAAAAAAGAAAAATGTGTTTTTTTCAAAATTGTTGGTTTTTTTTTGTTCATTTAGCAAAAAATAAAAACCCCAGCGGTGATTAAATACCACCAAAAGAAAGCTCTAGTTGTGTAAAGAAAATGATAAAATTTTAGTTTGGGTACAATGTTGTATGAGCGCGCAATTGTCATTCAAGGTGTGAAAGCGCTGAAACCTGAAAACTGGCCTGGGCAGGAAGGTGTAAAAGTGCCCGTTATTGAATTGGTTAAAAAAATAAAAACAAAGCCCAAAAAAAACCAAAAGTAACAACCGTTTATCTCATGTCCAGTGCAGAGCCTCGAACCTATGACCATGCACTCTTTAGACTGGCACGCTAACCACTGTGCTGCGGTTGTTACCTGGTATAGGCCCGGTCAAACTGACCCTTGTTTTCAAAAACTGCCAACTGTCACCTGCCCAATGTCAAGTAGCTATAGTGCACTTTGAATGACAATTGCGCGCTCATACAACACTGTACCCAAACTAAAATTTTATCATTTTTTTCACACAACTAGAGCTTTCTTTTGGTGGTATTTCATCACCACTGGGGTTTTTATTGTTTGCTAAATTAACAAAAAAAGACAGAAAATTTTGGAAAAAAAAAAAACACGTTTTCTTTGTTTCTGTTATAAAAGTTTGCAAATAAATAATTGTTTTTCATAAATTTAGGCCAAGATGTATTCTGCTACATGTCTTTGGTGAAAATAACCCAAATTAGTATTTATTATTTAGTCTGTAGGAAAGTTATAGAGTTCACAAACTATGGGATATATCTGAAAATTGATCAATCCTGAAGTACTGAAAGCCAATCTCATTTTTTGAGGTCCAAGAATGTCAGGACAGTACAGATATCCCCCAAATGACCCCTTATTGCAAAGTAGACCGTCCGATGTATTTCATAACAGGCATGGCGAGTTTTATGAAATTGTAATTTTTTTGTCATAATTTTTCGGAAATGAAGAAATTAAAAAAATGATTTTCACTATTTTTTTTTTTACATACTGTCACCAGTGCAGTACAGCGTCATCGTATAACTGGCATGGCGGTGATCAGGGACACTGACTGGTGACAGTACGAAAAAAAAATTGATAATTTTTTTTTATTATTTTTAATTTTTTATTACATTTTTTTCTTTTTTTTAAGATTATTTTTTCATATTTCACTATGACCAAAGTAGTATAATGTTACCATAGTAACATTGTGCTACTTTGGGGGAGTGATCAGTATTTTTTATTTTACACAATTTGCTTATAGCAAAGAATTACTTTGCTATAAGCAAGCATTTACCTGAATGAAATTGATTTATTCTGTTTTTTTGTTTTTTTTTGTGTGATTTGGCCACGGCTAATCACATGACACAGCTGGGCTGTGATTGGCCCAGCTTGTGCATGTGATCGCTGTGACCATTCACAGCTAGACACACTTGTATACAATGGATGGCATGAAAGGAAGCCATCCATTGTATACAACTGTCGTGACCTGCTGTGATTGGTCACAGCAGGTCACATGGTACTGGCAACGGGGACGGTACACAGATCTGTCATCGGCCGTGTCCGACGTACATGGCCAGTGACAGATCGTGCCGCAGCGCGGCCCTGTAGGCGTGTGCAATGCGCGCTCTGGAAAGGACGCCATATGGCGTCCACCCGGAGGGATGAGCAACGGATTAACATAACTCTTACATAACACTTCATACAGTACAATCAAATAATAACTGACAGTCATGATCCCAACCGGGTCCAAGGTCTTCGAAGGCACTGTTACTCACATCAATAACTCGGCTGTATCTACACCCAATGAAAAGGCCCCCAGCCACTACTACACCACCTCGGGGACAATACTACAGCTACGTAGTCCCAGATACAGCCAATGAACTCCAACCTTACCAACATGACCTTATAATTGGGAAGGAACACCCATACCTACGATGGGCCCAACCCATAATCCACCAAATGGTCACTCCAGCACCGCCTTCAAAGACCCAGCGACCCCTGCCGGCTGCCACGACAAAACAAAAAACGCCAAACACCCCAGAACACAAAATGACGATCAAGGAAAGAAAATAAAATCAAGGAACCCAAACAAAACCAAACAACATGACAAACACAAAGGACAAGACCAGTAACAAAAACAGAGCACTTATACCCCCTTCCTGCCCAGGCCAATTTCCAGCTTCCAGCGCTGTCACACTTTGAATGACAATTGCGCGGTCATGCAACACTGTACCCATATGAAATTTTTATCATTTTTTTTGTGACAGACAGAGATTTGTTTTGGTGGTATTTAATCACCTCTGGGTTTTTATTTTTTCTTAAACAAACAAAAAACCACTGAAAATTTAGAAAAAAAAAGTTTTTTCTTAGTTTTTGTTATAAAATTTTGTAAATAAGTGATTTTTCTCCTTCACTGATGTGCGCTAATGAAGCGGCAGTGATAGACACTTATAGGTGGCACTAATGGGCACTGATGAGGAGGCACTGGTAGGTGGCACTGATGGGCATTGACAGGCTTCACTGATGGGCACTGAAAGGCAGAAATGATAGGCGGCACTGATAGGCGGCACTGATAGACGGCACTGACTGGCATTGATAGGTGGCACTGGCTGGCACTGATGGGTGACACTGAAAGGCAGCTCAGATGGGCACTGATATGTGGCATTGATGTGGCACTGGTGAGCAATGGCAGGTGACACGGATGAGCACTGATGGACACGGACAGGTGGTACTGCTGGGGCTACACTGATCATCAAGGCA
Organism: Staurois parvus; assembly: GCF_062004578.1. NCBI lineage: Eukaryota > Metazoa > Chordata > Amphibia > Anura > Ranidae > Staurois > Staurois parvus. The sequence goes on from NW_028318379.1 coordinate 197,352, forward strand.
CACTGATCATCAGTGCCCTGATGATCAGTGTACATGTCCTCTCCGCGGAAAACCGATTACCAGCTCTCCTCTCCTCAGGGGCTGTCAGCGTGACGGCTCGTGAGGAGAGAAATGCCGGTAACCGGCATTTCCCAGTTTACATGCGATCACCTGTGATTGGACACAGCTGATCACATGACCGAGCTGACATCTTCGGCTCTTTCCGTGAATCGGTGATCCGCTGTGTCCGAGGGACACAGTGCACCAGCGATCGCCGCGCTGCGCGCTCCCAGAGCCACGCATGCACGGTAAGAATGGGAGGACGTCATATGACGTCCTCTCAGAACGAGAGAACCACCTCGTGGAGAACCTATATGGTGGGCGGGAGACGGGTAAACAGTAAAAACAAAACTTTTGCAATGATTTATGTTTATCAGACCAAACAAGAGCAAACGAGAAGAATTCACCTTTAGGGTTGAGTGCTGATTCACATACTGTATATATATATATATATATATATATGAAAATCCATCATTCTCGATGTACTAGATGGCCTATCTCATTTCTTGAGGCCCCAAAACACCAGGACAGTGCGAATACCCCCCAGATGACCGCCTTTTTGGAAAGCAAACAGTCCAAGGTATTTAGTAAGAGTTATTTGATGGTTTTATTTTTCGAAAATAATAAATAAAAAAAAAAATCACTTTTTTTTTTATTTAAAAAGTAAAGTGTTAATAAGAAAACACCCTCACTGTGTAAGGGAAGATAAGGCTTGTCACCATGCTCCCAGAACAATGTACTGGGACCATGAAAGGCTTTCCAAATAGATAAAATGAGAGAAAATGAATGTTAACCATTTGCCGCCCGCCCTATGGCCGAATGGCGGCCGGCAAATGTCATCAGTGTTCCGGGTGGACGCCATATGGCGTCCTTCCGCACATGTGCAGATTGCGCTCCTGCAGAGCCACGCAGTGGCGCGATCTGTCACCGGCCGTGTACCTCGGACACGGCCGATGACAGAACTGAGTATCAGCCCCGTTGCCGGTACCATGTGACCTGCTGTGACCAATCACAGCAGGTCACATGACAGTTGTATACAATGGATGGCTTCATTCATGCCATCCATTGTATACTAGTGTCTAGCTGTGAATGGTCACAGCTAATCACATGCACATGTCATGTGATTAGCTGTGGCCAAATCACAGCTAAGCACAAAAAAAAAAAAAAAAAAACCCTGAATGAATCGATGTCATTATGGTAACATTGTACTACTCTGGTCATAGTGAAATATGAAAAAAAAATCTTAAAAAAAAAGAAGAAAAAAATGTAATAAAAAATAATAAAAAAATATATATATATATATATTTTTTTTTTTTTCATTCTGTCACCAATCAGTGTCCCTGATCATCGCCATGCCAGTTATATGATGACGCTGTACAAAAAAAAATAGTGAAACTAATTTTTAAAATTTTTTCATTTTCCGAAATATTATGACAAAAAAAATACAACTTCAAAAAACTCGCCATGCCTCCTATGAAGTACGTCGGACTGTCTACTTTACAAAAAGGGGTAATTTGGGGGATATCTGTACTGTTCTGACATTCTTGGACCTCAAGAAATTAGATTGGCCGCCAGTACTTCAGGATTGATCAATATTCAGATCTATACCATAGTTTGTGAACTCTATAACTTTCCTACGAACTAAAAAATACATCCTAATTTGGGTTATTTTCACCAAAGACATGTAGCAGAATACATCTCGGCCAAAATTTATGAAGAACAATTATTTATTTGCAAACTTTTATAACAGAAACAAAGAAAATGTGTTTTTTTCAAAATTGTTGGTTTTTTTTTTGTTCATTTAGCAAAAAATAAAAACCCCAGCGGTGATTAAATACCACCAAAAGAAAGCTCTAGTTGTGTAAAGAAAATGATAAAATTTTAGTTTGGGTACAATGTTGTATGAGCGCGCAATTGTCATTCAAGGTGTGAAAGCGCTGAAACCTGAAAACTGGCCTGGGCAGGAAGGTGTAAAAGTGCCCGTTATTGAATTGGTTAAAAAAATAAAAACAAAGCCCAAAAAAAACCAAAAGTAACAACCGTTTATCTCATGTCCAGTGCAGAGCCTCGAACCTATGACCATGCACTCTTTAGACTGGCACGCTAACCACTGTGCTGCGGTTGTTACCTGGTATAGGCCCGGTCAAACTGACCCTTGTTTTCAAAAACTGCCAACTGTCACCTGCCCAATGTCAAGTAGCTATAGTGCACTTTGAATGACAATTGCGCGCTCATACAACACTGTACCCAAACTAAAATTTTATCATTTTTTTCACACAACTAGAGCTTTCTTTTGGTGGTATTTCATCACCACTGGGGTTTTTATTGTTTGCTAAATTAACAAAAAAAGACAGAAAATTTTGGAAAAAAAAAAAACACGTTTTCTTTGTTTCTGTTATAAAAGTTTGCAAATAAATAATTGTTTTTCATAAATTTAGGCCAAGATGTATTCTGCTACATGTCTTTGGTGAAAATAACCCAAATTAGTATTTATTATTTAGTCTGTAGGAAAGTTATAGAGTTCACAAACTATGGGATATATCTGAAAATTGATCAATCCTGAAGTACTGAAAGCCAATCTCATTTTTTGAGGTCCAAGAATGTCAGGACAGTACAGATATCCCCCAAATGACCCCTTATTGCAAAGTAGACCGTCCGATGTATTTCATAACAGGCATGGCGAGTTTTATGAAATTGTAATTTTTTTGTCATAATTTTTCGGAAATGAAGAAATTAAAAAAATGATTTTCACTATTTTTTTTTTTACATACTGTCACCAGTGCAGTACAGCGTCATCGTATAACTGGCATGGCGGTGATCAGGGACACTGACTGGTGACAGTACGAAAAAAAAATTGATAATTTTTTTTATTATTTTTAATTTTTTATTACATTTTTTTCTTTTTTTTAAGATTATTTTTTCATATTTCACTATGACCAAAGTAGTATAATGTTACCATAGTAACATTGTGCTACTTTGGGGGAGTGATCAGTATTTTTTATTTTACACAATTTGCTTATAGCAAAGAATTACTTTGCTATAAGCAAGCATTTACCTGAATGAAATTGATTTATTCTGTTTTTTTGTTTTTTTTTGTGTGATTTGGCCACGGCTAATCACATGACACAGCTGGGCTGTGATTGGCCCAGCTTGTGCATGTGATCGCTGTGACCATTCACAGCTAGACACACTTGTATACAATGGATGGCATGAAAGGAAGCCATCCATTGTATACAACTGTCGTGACCTGCTGTGATTGGTCACAGCAGGTCACATGGTACTGGCAACGGGGACGGTACACAGATCTGTCATCGGCCGTGTCCGACGTACATGGCCAGTGACAGATCGTGCCGCAGCGCGGCCCTGTAGGCGTGTGCAATGCGCGCTCTGGAAAGGACGCCATATGGCGTCCACCCGGAGGGATGAGCAACGGATTAACATAACTCTTACATAACACTTCATACAGTACAATCAAATAATAACTGACAGTCATGATCCCAACCGGGTCCAAGGTCTTCGAAGGCACTGTTCTGTCCTCCTTATGTGTGAAGGTACATAGCTTGACAGACAGCTAAACCTTTCTCGGCAATGAGTTGACAAAGAAGCAACGTCCAACTTTGTCTTTATTGCAAAGATATAAGAGGTGAAACTGAGGAACAGAAAATAAGGCGCTTAGTAACACTGTCTGCCATGTGACAAAGCATATTATACATTACAGTAAGGCAATGCACATATAAACACATGTAAGACATGTAGGTTACTTAAAACACAGATGCATAAGATATAGACATGTGTGTAGACGTACCGACGATGCTATTGTGAACCTGAATGTGAGGGCTGGATCCTACCAGCATACCACAGGAATGGAGTCTGTGATGAGGAAATGGCTGCTATGAGCATGGCTGATGATGTAATCAGAGTTCATAGGCTACAAGCTATGGAAGCTGAAATGGGTCAAACTTCTACTGTGAAAAGATGCAGTGTATACAAACAGCCACTAGATGGAGCAGTTACACAATGAACAGAGAATTACAAACTGATAAAACATACTAATAATGCCTAATTAACAAAGAACAAATTGCTAAAGGCATGACACTCCCCGTCTGGTATCTAAAGGATACCACATTAAATCACCCCTGGAGAGAGCAACAAAACCAGTTCAGTAACGGGTCTGAGGAAGAGTTTGGGCTCCTGTTGTCTGCAGACCTTGACCTCCACTTTTCTGACTTTCCCATCTTCACTTGGGAACACCTTGGTTATCAGTCCCAAAGGCCAGTCATTTCTTCTTGACTGAGAGTCTTTGACAAGAACAACATTACCAACCTCCATATTGGGTTTGCTGGTTTGCCATTTATTCCGGACTTGTAGAGTAGAGATGTATTGTTTTCTCCATTTATCCCAGAAGGTATCTGCTAGAGTTTGCACTCGTCTCCACTGACACTTGTACAAGTCTTTAGCACTAAATTCTCCAGGAGGAGCCGATGCTGTACCGACTTTTTGGGTGAGAAGAGTGGAAGGGGTGAGCAAGAAGGGATCTTCTGGATCACTGGATATTGAAGTCAAAGGTCTGGCGTTCATGATCGCCACTACTTCGGCCATGAAGGTTGAGAGGGTTTCATGGGTGAGCCTCGAAGTTCCCAGCTGTAGAAAAACAGAATCAAGGATCCGGCGAGCTATGCCAATCATACGCTCCCAAGAGCCTCCCATGTGAGACGCATGTGGGGGGTTGAATGTCCATTTACAGTCTTGGGCGGCAAGATATCTCTCTACATGGTCACTGTCAATGTTTGAGGGGATATGCAGTTCTTTGCAGGCCCCAACGAAGTTGGTACCTCTATCAGAGCGGATTAGTTTAACTGGGCCTCTGATGGAGATGAAACGTCTGAGAGCATTTATAAAGCTGGATGTGTCTAAAGACTCGATAACTTCTATATGCACAGCCCTGATACTCATGCATGTAAATATGACTGCCCAGCATTTGCTGTTTGCCTGGCCTCCTCTAGTGTGCCGTGTGGTGACAGACCAAGGACCAAACACGTCAAGACCAACATTAGTAAAGGGAGGTTCTATACTGAGTCGGTCCGCAGGGAGGTTAGCCATCTTCTGTGACTGAAACATACCACGTAGTTTTTTGCAAGTGACACATTTGAAAATAAGACACCTCACAAGTCTTTTCGCTCCCACTACCCAAAATCCAGCTGTACGTAAAGCTCCTTCAGTGAACAAACGTCCCTGATGTTTAGTCTTCTCATGGTAGTGTTGCACAAGTAAAGATGCAATGTGATTGCTTGGAATTATTATGGGATTACATTCTTTACTCTCGAACTTTGCATTTGAAATACGTCCCCCAACTCTCAACAGTCCATTAGCATCTATGAAGGGGTCAAGCCTCTTGAGGGAACTGTCTTTAGGAACACTCTTTTGATTTTGGATGAGTTCAAATTCTTGAGTATAAACCTCTTGTTGGATACAACGGATGATAACGTCTCTGGCCTGTGTGAGCTCATCCACTGTATGGGCCTTGTGACAGTAATGCCAACCTTTGCAGTGATCTGATCCTGTAGGTGTGGCTCTAAAGGATCTGGCTATGTGGATCAAGCCGGCTATAGCTCTGTTCAGTGATTTCCACGTAGAAAACTTGTTGAATCGTTTGGATCCAAGCTCTTTGTGAGAAACTCTTGTGGTGAGTACAGAAATATGAGGACGAATCTCTGCATCAGCATTTGGTTCTAATAGCTGAAATGAGTATTTCTCCAGGGTGTCAAGTACAGGTTTGTAGAGGAATGGTGGCCCTGTGAACTACGTAGTATCTTTAAGGTGAGCTGCTGGAACAGCTCTTGTAGCATGGTCTGCTGGGTTGAGGTCAGTTGGTACATAGCACCACTGGGTAGGCTGTGTTGACCTCCTAATTCTTTGAACTCTGTTATGAACATAGACATAGAATCTCCTAGTCTCATTGTAAATGTAGCCCAATACTACTTTGCTGTCTGTATGAAACATTGTACTGACAAGTTTTATATCTATTTCTGACACAATGAGATCTGCCAGCTCTACTGCCAGAACAGCGGCACAAAGTTCCAGTCTTGGTATGGTAATCTCAGGGCTTGGTGCCAGTTTTGCCTTGCCCATTACAAAGCCAATTTGGACTTGACCTTTAATGTTTATAGTTTTAAGGTAAGCGACTGCAGCGATTGCTTTTACCGAAGCATCACAAAATATGCACAGCTGCCTAGACTGAACTTCTGCAGGGGAGAAGTGGGCATATGGCCTATAGATATGTAAGTTAGATAATGCCTGTAGAGAGTTTCTCCATGCTATCCATAGTGCTTCTTTCTCTGAGGGAAGTGGCGAATCCCAATCACACGTATCTGTGGTTAACTCTCTGAGCAGAGTCTTACCTTGGATGATCACAGGAGCTGCAAATCCAAGTGGATCATATAGACTGTTAATGGTAGATAACACTCCACGTCGTGTGAAAGGCTTTTGCTCTTGGTCGACCTGAAAGGTAAAGGTGTCAGATTTGAGGTCCCAGCTGAGCCCTAGGCTGCGCTGCATGGGTATCGGGTCTGTCGCTAAGTCTAGATCTTTCAAATCACTGGCATGATCTTGAGTAGAGAAGGCTTCCATAACAACTTTGCTGTTTGAAGCTATCTTATGAAGTCTGAGGTTTGAACAGGAAAGCATACTCTGGGTCCTTTTGAGTAGACTGATTGCAGCCTCTGGTGAGGGAAGCGACTTTAAGCCATCATCTACATAGAAGTCTCTTTCAACAAACTTCTTAATGTCTTTCCCATAGTCTTTTTCACCTTCTTCAGCAGAGAGTCTGAGTCCATAAATAGCGACAGCTGGAGATGGGCTGTTGCCAAAAACATGCACCTTCATGCGATATTCTATGATGTCTTGAGTAGAGTCATTGTCCTTGAACCAAAGAAATCTCAAGAAGTTCCTGTGCTCTTCTTTTACTAGGAAACAATAGAACATTTGTTGTTTGTCGGCAACTATAGCGATGGGTTCTTTACGGAATCTGATGAGGACACCGAGAAGTGTGTTATTGAGGTCTGGTCCTGTCAAAAGGACATCATTGAGAGAGACTCCCTCATACTGTGAACTGGAGTCAAATACCACTCGGATTCGTCCTGGCTTCTTAGGGTGGTAAACGCCGAAGATTGGTAGATACCAGCATTCTTCTTTTTCTTTTAGGGGTGGAGCTACTTCTGCATGATTGTTCTCAAACATCTTTTTCATGAATAAGAAGAAATGTTCCATCATCTCTGGTCTTTTCTGAAAGTTGCGTCTAAGTGAACAGAAGCGTTTTAAGGCCTGATACCTGTTGTTGGGAAGATGACGTCTCTGTGTTTTGAAAGGTAGTGGTGCAACCCAGGTGTTTGTTTTATCCTTGAAGAATCCTTGTTCCATTATGCCCAAGAAGGCCTCATCTTCAATAGAGGGAGCTATCTTGTGGTCTTCCTTTGTCCTCTGGAACACCGTGCACCCCAAGTGATCTTGGTCTTCACTGCAAGAGTGGTTCTCGGTTTCTGTAAAGTCAGGATATAGCACACTTGCCGGCTTCTCTCTTAGAAGGAATCTGTTAGGACAAGGCTGAAAGAGGGATGGACGTCCATTCTCCAAGGTATTTGTGTAAAGAGAATTCACTGTGGTTGGCTTGTGAACATTTCCTAGGCAAACATCACCTATGATGACCCACCCCAGGTCAAGCTTCTGAGCATATGGAGAACTATGAGGACCATTTATTATTATTATTATTACTACGAGTTTATATAGCGCCAAAGGGTTTGCTCAGCGCTGTACAATAGGGGGGGACAATACATGGCACAGTACAACAAAGACAGACAGCGTACGAGGGGTAAGAGGGTCCTACTCTTACGAGCTTACAATCTAGGAGGGAGGGGGTAAAGGTACAGTAGGAAGTGGCTGGGGGGGATGAAGTGGTAGGAGGAATGAGGGAGGATGGCCGTTAGGTGAGGGTGGGGTAGGCTTCCCTGAAGAGATGGGTTTTGAGGGAGCGCCTGAATGTGAATAGAGAAGGCGACAGTCTGATGGATTGGGGCAGTGAGTTCCAGAGGATGGGGGAGGACCTGGAGAAGTCCTGCAGTCGTGCATGGGAGGAGGAGACCAGGGAGCAGGATAGAAGGAGGTCCTGTGAGGAGCGAAGGGTACGGGTAGGGTGGTACCTGGTGATCAGATTGGTGAGGTAGTCAGGGGCAGTGTTGTGAACGGCTTTGTAGGTCAGGGTAAGGAGTTTAAATTTGATGCGTTGGGCAATCGGGAGCCAGTGGAGGGAGAGGCAGAGGGGGGTGGCAGAGGTGGAGCGGGTGGTAAGGTGGATGAGTCTGGCAGCTGAGTTCAGGATGGTCTGGAGCGGGGAGAGCCTGCACTTGGGTAGGCCAGTGAGGAGGGAGTTGCAGTAGTCAAGGCGTGAGATGATGAGGGAGTGTACTAGAAGTTTGGTGGTGTCTGGGGTGAGGAAGGAGCGGATCTTGGCAATGTTGCGAAGATGGAGCCTGCATGTGTTTGTGAGTGATTTGACATGCGGTTGGAGGGAGAGGTTCGCGTCAAGAATGACGCCAAGGACTTTGGCTTGCGGGGCGGAAGTGATAGTGGAGTTGTTGGTGATGATGGATAGGATGGGGGGGGGGGTGTGGGCAGGGGGAAAGACGAGAAGCTCGGTTTTGGAGAGGTTAATCTTGAGGAAATGTAGCGACATCCAGTCTGAGATGTCATTTAGGAGGTGAGTGATGCGGGCGGAGATAGTGGGGGTGAGGTGAGGGGTGGAGAGGTAGATTTGGGTGTCGTCAGCATAGAGGTGATAGTTGAAGCCGTGAGATTGTATGAGTTTGCCCAGGGAGGAGGTGTAGATGGAGAAGAGAAGGGGTCCAAGGACAGAGCCTTGGGGGACCCCAACAGAGAGGGGGAGGGAGGGGGAGGTGGCACCATTGTAGGTGACACTGAAGTAGCGTCGGGATAGGTAGGATGAGAACCAAGAGAGAGCAGCATCTCCGATGCCAAGGGAGAGTAGTTTATTAAGAAGGAGGGGGTGGTCAACTGTGTCGAAGGCCGCAGAGAGGTCCAGGAGAAGGAGGACAGAGTAGTCGCCCTTGGCTTTGGCGTTGAGTAGGTCGTTAGTGATTTTGAGGAGGGCGGTTTCAGTGGAGTGTAGGGGACGGAAGCCGGACTGTAGAGGGTCAAGGAGGTTATTGTCAGTAAGGTGGGAGCTTAGGCGATCGTAGACTAAGCGTTCAAGGAGCTTGGAGGTGAGTGGCAGCAGGGAGATGGGTCTGAGGTTGTTGGGGTCCGCGGGATCCAGGGAGGGCTTTTTGAGGATGGGGGTGATATGCGCGTGCTTTAGGGGGGAGGGGAATACGCCAGTAGAGAGGGAGAGATTGAGGATGTGGGTGAGGGAGCGGATGAGGGAAGAGGGGGGTGACCGGAGGAGTTGAGAGGGGATAGGGTCCAGGGGGCAGGTAGTGAGGCGGGCTTTTGAGAGGACTTTGGCGACTTCCTCAGTAGTGACAGGGCTGAGGGAGTGCAGTGCGGGGGGGGTTATGGTGGGCGGGGCATTGGGAGAGGAGGGGGGCAGTGCGGTTGTGAGGGCAGAGGAGGGGGGAGATGAAGGGGTGACGGGGGCGAGGAGGCTAGGTGGGGAGGTAGATTGCAAGTTGACGATGTCCTTACGGATAGCGTCAATCTTGTTGTGGAAATGGGTGGCAATTTCGTGGGCGGTGAGAGAGGTACTGAGTGGAGGAGGGGGGGGGGAGAGCAGGGAGTTGAAGGTGGAGAAGAGTCGGCGGGGGCAGGAGGAGAGGGTGTTTATTAGGTTAACAAAGTAGGCCTGCTTGGCGGCGTGGAGGGAGGAGGTGTAGATAAGAAATGCAGATTTGTAGAGGGAGAAAGTATGAGGGGACCTGGTTTTGCGCCACAGTCTCTCCAGTGCGCGACTGCGACGTTTGAGGCGTTTAGTGCTGTCGGTCTGCCAGGGTTGAAGCGGTCTGGGTTTGATGATGCGTGTGGTAAGGGGTGCCAGAGAGTCTAGGGCAGCTGACAGTGAGTCATTGTACAAGGTGGTGGCTATGTCAGGACATGACAGTGAGAGGATGCTGTCGTGTAGGCAGTCGGCGGCAGAGTGGAGGGGGGGCCGGGTTCAGGTTGCGGAGGTTGCGGCTGGTGATGGTTTGGCGTTTTTGAGGGGGGGAGTTGGGGGAAGGGGAGATGGAGAAGGTGATGAGGTGGTGGTCGGAGAGAGGGAAGGGGGTGTTCGCGAACTGGTTGAGGGTACAGAGGTGGGAAAAGACGAGGTCCAGGGTGTTCCCTCCGAGGTGGGTGGAGGATTGAGTGTGCTGTGTGAGCGCGAAAGAGGAGGTTAGGTGGAGGAATTGGGAAGTAGCCGGGGTGTTGTCGTTGATGGGGATGTTGAAGTCCCCGAGGATGATGGTGGGGAGCTCAGAGGAGAGGAAGAAGGGAAGCCAGGCGGCGAAGTCATCCAGGAAGCGGGCTATGGGTCCGGGAGGCCTGTAGATCACTGCGATCCTTAGGGGGGTGGGTGAGAAGAGTCGGATGCAGTGCGCCTCAAAGGAGGGGAAGGAAAGAGAGGGTGGGTTAGGGAGGACCTGGAAGGTGCTAAGCGGTGACAGGAGCAAGCCGACACCACCACCTCTGCGATCGCTCAGTCTTGGTGAATGGGTCCAGATGAGACCTCCATGAGTGAGTGCCGCAGGGGAGGTGGAGTCGGTGGCCTGTACCCAAGTTTCGGTGATTGCTAGGAGGTTGAGGGAGCGAGAGATGAAGAGGTCATGGATGGCAGTAAGCTTATTGCAAACCGAACGAGCATTCAGGAGTGCAACCGAGAGAGGGGGGATAGATATGGGGAGGAGGGGTACATGTATGAGGTTGAGGGGGTCGCGTCGGCTGGCGTGAGCAGGGGGGGCTCTAGGGGGGGTGTGAGGTGGTGAGGGGCCAGGGTTTGGGGAGATGTCCCCAGCTGATATGAGAAGGAGGAGGGTGAGGAAGGTGGCGTGGGAACGGGAGGTGTAGGAGCGCTTGGGTCTGAAAGTGGTGGCAAGTGGGTCAGCGGGGAAGTGGAGTAGCAGGAGGAGGTGGTGGGTGCCGTAGTGGGGAGAGGGGAGAAGTGAGGGGGCGATATAGAGCTGCTTAGCGGGGGTGGGTGGGTAGAGGAAGGCGGTTTTAGGGATGGAGGAGAGGAGGACAAGGAGGAGGAGCGCGGGCGGCATGTTGGGGTGAGCGGGGTGCAGGAAGGGTCAGGGTGGGTGAGGGGGTGCTGGTCAGGGATGGCGAAGCAGTGTCCGAAACGCAGTGGGAGGTGGCTGGTAGTCCCAGGTGGGGTGGAGGGCAGGGGATCCCTGGTGGGATGGTGGCCGTGCTATCCCTGGTGGGTTAGTAGCGATCCCTGGAGGGATAGTGGTTAGGGGTCCCTGGTGGTTAGGGTTTCTGGTGGGTGGTGGGATCCCTGGTGGCTGGCGGTGGGATGGTGGTTGGGCTCCCTGATGGGTAGTGGGTGCCCCTGGTGGAGTACCTGATGTCCTGGAGCGTCGGGGTGGAGGTGGATCCCTCCTATGTTAGGAGGACCGTTGGTGCTGGTGGTGGTAGCTTCCCCGGAGGAGCGGAGGCATCCCGCTGCGATTCCAGCCACGGCCGGCAGGAAACACCGCGGCTTTGGGTGCCGTGGTAGGCCTCAAGCCGCTTCGGACCGCCGGAGCTCCGCTGGAGGGACGGAGTGTCTGTTTCCCCTTCAGGGTGTTGGTGGGGACATCGGCAGCAGGCTCAGGGGCCCGGATGGCAGCGGATCGGGCGCGGGGGCGCCGGAGCTGACGAGCACGTGGCTGCTCCGGGCGAGCTGGTACCCGGTGGTCGGGATGGACCCAGGGCCAGTGAGGGGTAGGCCGCAAGTCCCGGAGGTCCGGGGAAAAGGTGCAGTGGCCTTACCTGGCTGATGAGCAGGGACCGAAGGATCGTGGGGCCCCCGTTAGGGTCCGATGCTGCCCAGATGGCAGCGGATTGGGGCCAGGGGAGCAGGAGCTCGCCGACGCACGTACTTCTCGCCGGACGTCCGGATGTATATGTTGTATATATATATATATATATATATATGATGTATATATATATATGATATATATATATATATATATATATATATATATATATGATGTATACCATTTATTTGTTTTCTTACCTTGTGGACTCTTATGATATCTCTCCCAAGGAGAAGTACTATTTGGGCCTTTGGGTCGAGTGCAGGTATGAGATGCGCTATGGTCTTTAAATGTTCATGATGTAATGCTGCCTCAGGTGTAGGAATCTCTTCTCTATTGTTTGGGATCTGATTGCATTCAATCAAGGTAGGTAGTTGCAGGGATGCTTCACTATTTATGGATTCGACTTGGAAACCAGTAGCTCTTCTGCCTTTTTCTTCACTCACACCAGTGCAAGTTTTAAGTGAATATGAAGAGCAGTGTCCTTTAATACTGAAGATATCAAAGAAGGCTGAGTTTGCAAGAGATCTATTGCTTTGGTCATCAAGGATGGCATACAACCTTACCGCTTTCTCTTTATGACCGATGGGGTAAACTGTAACAAGACAAATCTTGGAGCAAGATTTGTTACTAAGACCTTCTCCACAGACTTGGGTGCACTGGGGTGTCACTTCAGGAGGTACTGTGTCTCCCTCCTCCCCGCCGTGCTCTACAGCCTGGTCTGGGGGTGTGAGAGTCCATGGGGCTGGCCCAGGGTGTAAAGCTGTATTGTGCGCTTCACTGTTGCATTCCGAGCATTTGATGTTCGCTGTGCAGTCCTTTGCAAGATGAGAGGTTGAGGCACAACACCTGTAGCAAATGTGGTTTTCCTTGAGGAAAGTTCTGCGATCCCTGAGAAGTTTTCCTCTAAATCCTCTGCATTTCAACAATGAGTGTGGTTTCTTATGTAGAGGACATTCTCTGCATGGGTCCTTTGTGGAGATCGTCTCAGACTCTGTAGTACTGTAGGTTTTGTTTGAGGAGTCTTTAAGAGACACACTGGTTTTGTGTACTGCAACCGGTGTACCTTTCATGTTACGAAGTGAGATAGGTTTACCTGATTTGGGGTAAGCGGTGTCAAACATCGAGAAGTTAAAGCTGGGATCATTCCTAGTTTTTGCTTGTTGGTGCACGAAGTCCATAAAGAAAGAGAATGGAGGGAACGAGACATCGTACTGTTGCTTGTACCTGGAGCCTTGAGCAATCCACTTCTCTTGCAGGTTGTACGGTAATTTTTGTACTATGGGGTTTACACCACGTGCAGTATCTAAGAATGCCAGACCTTGTAAGTCTCCTTCAGTTTTGGCAACTTGTAGCTCTGTTAACAGATCACTCAGTTCTCTTAGCTTCTGGGAATCTTTGTTTTGGATCTTAGGGAAATCCTCAATTCTTTTGAAAAGTGCGTTCTCTATCACTTCTGGTGAGCCGTAACACTCCTCAAGTCTCTCCCATATCATGTTTAACCCTCTGATTGGGTAGTTAATATTAATGTCTCTAATCCGCCTTGCATGCTCTGTCGACTCATTTCCTAGCCACTTGACAAGAAGATCTATTTCTTCACATGCAGACAGATCCAGATCTCTGATATTATTCCTGAATGATGATCGCCATGACCTATAGCTTTCAGGTCTGTCATTAAACTTGGAGAGTCCCTTGGTTATTAACTCACGTCAGGCAAAGAATTTTAGAAAATCTGACATACCTGTATCTCTGTTTGACAGATTGTTGCTGTAATAGGCACCATCTACTTGTTCTTCCTTAAAGGGTTTGACCATACTGCGATCATTTGTGGGTTTGAATGCAGGTTGCATTGAGGGTTGATGTTCTATGGAACCGTCGACTTGTTCCATGCAGGGTCTTTGGTTAACTGAGGTCGCTTGTTGTATGACTGGAGTCTGTTGGAGCTCCTTAGCAGGGGTTGATGTCGCTCTTGGACCTGGATTTAGGCCGTCTTCTGACTTAGCATGTTGCAGTACGTAATCTGAAGTGCGTTGCAAGTTATTGTGAAGACTGGGTTCGGGCCTACTTATGTAGCTGAGTCTATCGCTTGTGAAGTTTGCTGCTTCCTCTAAAGCCTCTGCTTCTGCTACAGCAGCTGCAGCTTCTTTTTCCACAGTTAGCTTTTCTAGAGCTGCTTCCGTGCATGCTTTCTCTATTTTTAATTGTCTTTCTTGTTCGGCAAATGTCGCGCGGGTTTTGGCGGCTTCGGCATTCGCGCGGGCAATGGCGACGGTGGAGCTGCTCAAAGATCTCCCTGAGCCTCTGGAGTTAACTGAGATGCGAGACCTTGTCTCGAACTGTCCGGATTCCCTTGCTGACATGATGATGCTGTGAACGGGTTAGCACACTTGCAACCGCTGCGGGTGGCGATGCTGCGTAGTTCCTCTTATCCAGCTTGTGAGAAGCCACCGTTTCGCTGCAGTCAGGACTTCAGGAGTCGCAGTCCTCGTATCCAGCTTGTAAGAAGCCGTCGTTTCACTGCAGTCAGGACTTCAGGAGTCGCAGTCCTCGTATCCAGCTTGTAAGAAGCCGTCGTTTCACTGTTCTGTCCTCCTTATGTGTGAAGGTACATAGCTTGACAGACAGCTAAACCTTTCTCGGCAATGAGTTGACAAAGAAGCAACGTCCAACTTTGTCTTTATTGCAAAGATATAAGAGGTGAAACTGAGGAACAGAAAATAAGGCGCTTAGTAACACTGTCTGCCATGTGACAAAGCATATTATACATTACAGTAAGGCAATGCACATATAAACACATGTAAGACATGTAGGTTACATAAAACACAGATGCATAAGATATAGACATGTGTGTAGACGTACCGACGATGCTATTGTGAACCTGAATGTGAGGGCTGGATCCTACCAGCATACCACAGGAATGGAGTCTGTGATGAGGAAATGGCTGCTATGAGCATGGCTGATGATGTAATCAGAGTTCATAGGCTACAAGCTATGGAAGCTGAAATGGGTCAAACTTCTACTGTGAAAAGATGCAGTGTATACAAACAGCCACTAGATGGAGCAGTTACACAATGAACAGAGAATTACAAACTGATAAAACATACTAATAATGCCTAATTAACAAAGAACAAATTGCTAAAGGCATGACAGGCACTGTTACTCACATCAATAACTCGGCTGTATCTACACCCAATGAAAAGGCCCCCAGCCACTACTACACCACCTCGGGGACAATACTACAGCTACGTAGTCCCAGATACAGCCAATGAACTCCAACCTTACCAACATGACCTTATAATTGGGAAGGAACACCCATACCTACGATGGGCCCAACCCATAATCCACCAAATGGTCACTCCAGCACCGCCTTCAAAGACCCAGCGACCCCTGCCGGCTGCCACGACAAAACAAAAAACGCCAAACACCCCAGAACACAAAATGACGATCAAGGAAAGAAAATAAAATCAAGGAACCCAAACAAAACCAAACAACATGACAAACACAAAGGACAAGACCAGTAACAAAAACAGGGCACTTATACCCCCTTCCTGCCCAGGCCAATTTCCAGCTTCCAGCGCTGTCACACTTTGAATGACAATTGCGCGGTCATGCAACACTGTACCCATATGAAATTTTTATCATTTTTTTTGTGACAGACAGAGATTTGTTTTGGTGGTATTTAATCACCTCTGGGTTTTTATTTTTTCTTAAACAAACAAAAAACCACTGAAAATTTAGAAAAAAAAAGTTTTTTCTTAGTTTTTGTTATAAAATTTTGTAAATAAGTGATTTTTCTCCTTCACTGATGTGCGCTAATGAAGCGGCAGTGATAGACACTTATAGGTGGCACTAATGGGCACTGATGAGGAGGCACTGGTAGGTGGCACTGATGGGCATTGACAGGCTTCACTGATGGGCACTGAAAGGCAGAAATGATAGGCGGCACTGATAGGCGGCACTGATAGACGGCACTGACTGGCATTGATAGGTGGCACTGGCTGGCACTGATGGGTGAGACTGAAAGGCAGCTCAGATGGGCACTGATATGTGGCATTGATGTGGCACTGGTGAGCAATGGCAGGTGACACGGATGAGCACTGATGGACACTGACAGGTGGTACTGCTGGGGCTACACTGATCATCAAGGCACACTGATCATCAGTGCCCTGATGATCAGTGTACATGTCCTCTCCGCGGAAAACCGATTACCAGCTCTCCTCTCCTCACGGGCTGTCAGCGTGATGGCTCGTGAGGAGAGAAATGCCGGTAACCGGCATTTCCCAGTTTACATGCGATCACCTGTGATTGGACACAGCTGATCACATGACCGAGCTGACATCTTCGGCTCTTTCCGTGAATCGGTGATCCGCTGTGTCCGAGGGACACAGTGCACCAGCGATCGCCGCGCTGCGCGCTCCCAGAGCCACGCATGCACGGTAAGAATGGGAGGACGTCATATGACGTCCTCTCAGAACGAGAGAACCACCTCGTGGAGAACCTATATGGTGGGCGGGAGACGGTTAAACAGTAAAAACAAAACTTTTGCAATGATTTATGTTTATCAGACCAAACAAGAGCAAACGAGAAGAATTCACCTTTAGGGTTGAGTGCTGATTCACATACTGTATATATATATATATGAAAATCCATCATTCTCGATGTACTAGATGGCCTATCTCATTTCTTGAGGCCCCAAAACACCAGGACAGTGCGAATACCCCCCAGATGACCGCCTTTTTGGAAAGCAAACAGTCCAAGGTATTTAGTAAGAGTTATTTGATGGTTTTATTTTTCGAAAATTAATAAATAAAAAAAAAAATCACTTTTTTTTTTATTTAAAAAGTAAAGTGTTAATAAGAAAACACCCTCACTGTGTAAGGGAAGATAAGGCTTGTCACCATGCTCCCAGAACAATGTACTGGGACCATGAAAGGCTTTCCAAATAGATAAAATGAGAGAAAATGAATGTTAACCATTTGCCGCCCGCCCTATGGCCGAATGGCGGCCGGCAAATGTCATCAGTGTTCCGGGTGGACGCCATATGGCGTCCTCCCGCACATGTGCAGATTGCGCTCCTGCAGAGCCACGCAGTGGCGCGATCTGTCACCGGCCGTGTACCTCGGACACGGCCGATGACAGAACTGAGTATCAGCCCCGTTGCCGGTACCATGTGACCTGCTGTGACCAATCACAGCAGGTCACATGACAGTTGTATACAATGGATGGCTTCATTCATGCCATCCATTGTATACTAGTGTCTAGCTGTGAATGGTCACAGCTAATCACATGCACATGTCATGTGATTAGCTGTGGCCAAATCACAGCTAAGCACAAAAAAAAAAAAAAAAACCCTGAATGAATCGATGTCATTATGGTAACATTGTACTACTCTGGTCATAGTGAAATATGAAAAAAAAATCTTAAAAAAAAATCTTAAAAAAATGTAATAAAAAATAATAAAAAAAATATATATATATATATTTTTTTTTTTTTCATTCTGTCACCAATCAGTGTCCCTGATCATCGCCATGCCAGTTATATGATGACGCTGTACAAAAAAAAATAGTGAAACTAATTTTTAAAATTTTTTCATTTTCCGAAATATTATGACAAAAAAAATACAACTTCAAAAAACTCGCCATGCCTCCTATGAAGTACGTCGGACTGTCTACTTTACAAAAAGGGGTAATTTGGGGGATATCTGTACTGTTCTGACATTCTTGGACCTCAAGAAATTAGATTGGCCGCCAGTACTTCAGGATTGATCAATATTCAGATCTATACCATAGTTTGTGAACTCTATAACTTTCCTACGAACTAAAAAATACATCCTAATTTGGGTTATTTTCACCAAAGACATGTAGCAGAATACATCTCGGCCAAAATTTATGAAGAACAATTATTTATTTGCAAACTTTTATAACAGAAACAAAGAAAAATGTGTTTTTTTCAAAATTGTTGGTTTTTTTTTTGTTCATTTAGCAAAAAATAAAAACCCCAGCGGTGATTAAATACCACCAAAAGAAAGCTCTAGTTGTGTAAAGAAAATGATAAAATTTTAGTTTGGGTACAATGTTGTATGAGCGCGCAATTGTCATTCAAGGTGTGAAAGCGCTGAAACCTGAAAACTGGCCTGGGCAGGAAGGTGTAAAAGTGCCCGTTATTGAATTGGTTAAAAAAATAAAAACAAAGCCCAAAAAAAACCAAAAGTAACAACCGTTTATCTCATGTCCAGTGCAGAGCCTCGAACCTATGACCATGCACTCTTTAGACTGGCACGCTAACCACTGTGCTGCGGTTGTTACCTGGTATAGGCCCGGTCAAACTGACCCTTGTTTTCAAAAACTGCCAACTGTCACCTGCCCAATGTCAAGTAGCTATAGTGCACTTTGAATGACAATTGCGCGCTCATACAACACTGTACCCAAACTAAAATTTTATCATTTTTTTCACACAACTAGAGCTTTCTTTTGGTGGTATTTCATCACCACTGGGGTTTTTATTGTTTGCTAAATTAACAAAAAAAGACAGAAAATTTTGGAAAAAAAAAAAACACGTTTTCTTTGTTTCTGTTATAAAAGTTTGCAAATAAATAATTGTTTTTCATAAATTTAGGCCAAGATGTATTCTGCTACATGTCTTTGGTGAAAATAACCCAAATTAGTATTTATTATTTAGTCTGTAGGAAAGTTATAGAGTTCACAAACTATGGGATATATCTGAAAATTGATCAATCCTGAAGTACTGAAAGCCAATCTCATTTTTTGAGGTCCAAGAATGTCAGGACAGTACAGATATCCCCCAAATGACCCCTTATTGCAAAGTAGACCGTCCGATGTATTTCATAACAGGCATGGCGAGTTTTATGAAATTGTAATTTTTTTGTCATAATTTTTCGGAAATGAAGAAATTAAAAAAATGATTTTCACAATTTTTTTTTTACATACTGTCACCAGTGCAGTACAGCGTCATCGTATAACTGGCATGGCGGTGATCAGGGACACTGACTGGTGACAGTACGAAAAAAAAATTGATAATTTGTTTTTATTATTTTTAATTTTTTATTACATTTTTTTCTTTTTTTTAAGATTATTTTTTCATATTTCACTATGACCAAAGTAGTATAATGTTACCATAGTAACATTGTGCTACTTTGGGGGAGTGATCAGTATTTTTTATTTTACACAATTTGCTTATAGCAAAGAATTACTTTGCTATAAGCAAGCATTTACCTGAATGAAATTGATTTATTCTGTTTTTTTGTTTTTTTTTGTGTGATTTGGCCACGGCTAATCACATGACACAGCTGGGCTGTGATTGGCCCAGCTTGTGCATGTGATCGCTGTGACCATTCACAGCTAGACACACTTGTATACAATGGATGGCATGAAAGGAAGCCATCCATTGTATACAACTGTCGTGACCTGCTGTGATTGGTCACAGCAGGTCACATGGTACTGGCAACGGGGACGGTACACAGATCTGTCATCGGCCGTGTCCGACGTACATGGCCAGTGACAGATCGTGCCGCAGCGCGGCCCTGTAGGCGTGTGCAATGCGCGCTCTGGAAAGGACGCCATATGGCGTCCACCCGGAGGGATGAGCAACGGATTAACATAACTCTTACATAACACTTCATACAGTACAATCAAATAATAACTGACAGTCATGATCCCAACCGGGTCCAAGGTCTTCGAAGGCACTGTTACTCACATCAATAACTCGGCTGTATCTACACCCAATGAAAAGGCCCCCAGCCACTACTACACCACCTCGGGGACAATACTACAGCTACGTAGTCCCAGATACAGCCAATGAACTCCAACCTTACCAACATGACCTTATAATTGGGAAGGAACACCCATACCTACGATGGGCCCAACCCATAATCCACCAAATGGTCACTCCAGCACCGCCTTCAAAGACCCAGCGACCCCTGCCGGCTGCCACGACAAAACAAAAAACGCCAAACACCCCAGAACACAAAATGACGATCAAGGAAAGAAAATAAAATCAAGGAACCCAAACAAAACCAAACAACATGACAAACACAAAGGACAAGACCAGTAACAAAAACAGGGCACTTATACCCCCTTCCTGCCCAGGCCAATTTCCAGCTTCCAGCGCTGTCACACTTTGAATGACAATTGCGCGGTCATGCAACACTGTACCCATATGAAATTTTTATCATTTTTTTTGTGACAGACAGAGATTTGTTTTGGTGGTATTTAATCACCTCTGGGTTTTTATTTTTTCTTAAACAAACAAAAAACCACTGAAAATTTAGGAAAAAAACGTTTTTTCTTAGTTTTTGTTATAAAATTTTGTAAATAAGTGATTTTTCTCCTTCACTGATGTGCGCTAATGAAGCGGCAGTGATAGACACTTATAGGTGGCACTAATGGGCACTGATGAGGAGGCACTGGTAGGTGGCACTGATGGGCATTGACAGGCTTCACTGATGGGCACTGAAAGGCAGAAATGATAGGCGGCACTGATAGGCGGCACTGATAGACGGCACTGACTGGCATTGATAGGTGGCACTGGCTGGCACTGATGGGTGACACTGAAAGGCAGCTCAGATGGGCACTGATATGTGGCATTGATGTGGCACTGGTGAGCAATGGCAGGTGACACGGATGAGCACTGATGGACACGGACAGGTGGTACTGCTGGGGCTACACTGATCATCAAGGCACACTGATCATCAGTGCCCTGATGATCAGTGTACATGTCCTCTCCGCGGAAAACCGATTACCAGCTCTCCTCTCCTCAGGGGCTGTCAGCGTGACGGCTCGTGAGGAGAGAAATGCCGGTAACCGGCATTTCCCAGTTTACATGCGATCACCTGTGATTGGACACAGCTGATCACATGACCGAGCTGACATCTTCGGCTCTTTCCGTGAATCGGTGATCCGCTGTGTCCGAGGGACACAGTGCACCAGCGATCGCCGCGCTGCGCGCTCCCAGAGCCACGCATGCACGGTAAGAATGGGAGGACGTCATATGACGTCCTCTCAGAACGAGAGAACCACCTCGTGGAGAACCTATATGGTGGGCGGGAGACGGTTAAACAGTAAAAACAAAACTTTTGCAATGATTTATGTTTATCAGACCAAACAAGAGCAAACGAGAAGAATTCACCTTTAGGGTTGAGTGCTGATTCACATACTGTATATATATATATATATATATGAAAATCCATCATTCTCGATGTACTAGATGGCCTATCTCATTTCTTGAGGCCCCAAAACACCAGGACAGTGCGAATACCCCCCAGATGACCGCCTTTTTGGAAAGCAAACAGTCCAAGGTATTTAGTAAGAGTTATTTGATGGTTTTATTTTTCGAAAATTAATAAATAAAAAAAAAAATCACTTTTTTTTTTATTTAAAAAGTAAAGTGTTAATAAGAAAACACCCTCACTGTGTAAGGGAAGATAAGGCTTGTCACCATGCTCCCAGAACAATGTACTGGGACCATGAAAGGCTTTCCAAATAGATAAAATGAGAGAAAATGAATGTTAACCATTTGCCGCCCGCCCTATGGCCGAATGGCGGCCGGCAAATGTCATCAGTGTTCCGGGTGGACGCCATATGGCGTCCTCCCGCACATGTGCAGATTGCGCTCCTGCAGAGCCACGCAGTGGCGCGATCTGTCACCGGCCGTGTACCTCGGACACGGCCGATGACAGAACTGAGTATCAGCCCCGTTGCCGGTACCATGTGACCTGCTGTGACCAATCACAGCAGGTCACATGACAGTTGTATACAATGGATGGCTTCATTCATGCCATCCATTGTATACTAGTGTCTAGCTGTGAATGGTCACAGCTAATCACATGCACATGTCATGTGATTAGCTGTGGCCAAATCACAGCTAAGCACAAAAAAAAAAAAAAAAAACCCTGAATGAATCGATGTCATTATGGTAACATTGTACTACTCTGGTCATAGTGAAATATGAAAAAAAAATCTTAAAAAAAAAGAAGAAAAAAATGTAATAATAATAAAAAATAATAAAAAATATATATATATATATTTTTTTTTTTTCATTCTGTCACCAATCAGTGTCCCTGATCATCGCCATGCCAGTTATATGATGACGCTGTACAAAAAAAAATAGTGAAACTAATTTTTAAAATTTTTTCATTTTCCGAAATATTATGACAAAAAAAATACAACTTCAAAAAACTCGCCATGCCTCCTATGAAGTACGTCGGACTGTCTACTTTACAAAAAGGGGTAATTTGGGGGATATCTGTACTGTTCTGACATTCTTGGACCTCAAGAAATTAGATTGGCCGCCAGTACTTCAGGATTGATCAATATTCAGATCTATACCATAGTTTGTGAACTCTATAACTTTCCTACGAACTAAAAAATACATCCTAATTTGGGTTATTTTCACCAAAGACATGTAGCAGAATACATCTCGGCCAAAATTTATGAAGAACAATTATTTATTTGCAAACTTTTATAACAGAAACAAAGAAAAATGTGTTTTTTTCAAAATTGTTGGTTTTTTTTTTGTTCATTTAGCAAAAAATAAAAACCCCAGCGGTGATTAAATACCACCAAAAGAAAGCTCTAGTTGTGTAAAGAAAATGATAAAATTTTAGTTTGGGTACAATGTTGTATGAGCGCGCAATTGTCATTCAAGGTGTGAAAGCGCTGAAACCTGAAAACTGGCCTGGGCAGGAAGGTGTAAAAGTGCCCGTTATTGAATTGGTTAAAAAAATAAAAACAAAGCCCAAAAAAAACCAAAAGTAACAACCGTTTATCTCATGTCCAGTGCAGAGCCTCGAACCTATGACCATGCACTCTTTAGACTGGCACGCTAACCACTGTGCTGCGGTTGTTACCTGGTATAGGCCCGGTCAAACTGACCCTTGTTTTCAAAAACTGCCAACTGTCACCTGCCCAATGTCAAGTAGCTATAGTGCACTTTGAATGACAATTGCGCGCTCATACAACACTGTACCCAAACTAAAATTTTATCATTTTTTTCACACAACTAGAGCTTTCTTTTGGTGGTATTTCATCACCACTGGGGTTTTTATTGTTTGCTAAATTAACAAAAAAAGACAGAAAATTTTGGAAAAAAAAAAAACACGTTTTCTTTGTTTCTGTTATAAAAGTTTGCAAATAAATAATTGTTTTTCATAAATTTAGGCCAAGATGTATTCTGCTACATGTCTTTGGTGAAAATAACCCAAATTAGTATTTATTATTTAGTCTGTAGGAAAGTTATAGAGTTCACAAACTATGGGATATATCTGAAAATTGATCAATCCTGAAGTACTGAAAGCCAATCTCATTTTTTGAGGTCCAAGAATGTCAGGACAGTACAGATATCCCCCAAATGACCCCTTATTGCAAAGTAGACCGTCCGATGTATTTCATAACAGGCATGGCGAGTTTTATGAAATTGTAATTTTTTTGTCATAATTTTTCGGAAATGAAGAAATTAAAAAAATGATTTTCACAATTTTTTTTTTACATACTGTCACCAGTGCAGTACAGCGTCATCGTATAACTGGCATGGCGGTGATCAGGGACACTGACTGGTGACAGTACGAAAAAAAAATTGATAATTTGTTTTTATTATTTTTAATTTTTTATTACATTTTTTTCTTTTTTTTAAGATTATTTTTTCATATTTCACTATGACCAAAGTAGTATAATGTTACCATAGTAACATTGTGCTACTTTGGGGGAGTGATCAGTATTTTTTATTTTACACAATTTGCTTATAGCAAAGAATTACTTTGCTATAAGCAAGCATTTACCTGAATGAAATTGATTTATTCTGTTTTTTTGTTTTTTTTTGTGTGATTTGGCCACGGCTAATCACATGACACAGCTGGGCTGTGATTGGCCCAGCTTGTGCATGTGATCGCTGTGACCATTCACAGCTAGACACACTTGTATACAATGGATGGCATGAAAGGAAGCCATCCATTGTATACAACTGTCGTGACCTGCTGTGATTGGTCACAGCAGGTCACATGGTACTGGCAACGGGGACGGTACACAGATCTGTCATCGGCCGTGTCCGACGTACATGGCCAGTGACAGATCGTGCCGCAGCGCGGCCCTGTAGGCGTGTGCAATGCGCGCTCTGGAAAGGACGCCATATGGCGTCCACCCGGAGGGATGAGCAACGGATTAACATAACTCTTACATAACACTTCATACAGTACAATCAAATAATAACTGACAGTCATGATCCCAACCGGGTCCAAGGTCTTCGAAGGCACTGTTACTCACATCAATAACTCGGCTGTATCTACACCCAATGAAAAGGCCCCCAGCCACTACTACACCACCTCGGGGACAATACTACAGCTACGTAGTCCCAGATACAGCCAATGAACTCCAACCTTACCAACATGACCTTATAATTGGGAAGGAACACCCATACCTACGATGGGCCCAACCCATAATCCACCAAATGGTCACTCCAGCACCGCCTTCAAAGACCCAGCGACCCCTGCCGGCTGCCACGACAAAACAAAAAACGCCAAACACCCCAGAACACAAAATGACGATCAAGGAAAGAAAATAAAATCAAGGAACCCAAACAAAACCAAACAACATGACAAACACAAAGGACAAGACCAGTAACAAAAACAGGGCACTTATACCCCCTTCCTGCCCAGGCCAATTTCCAGCTTCCAGCGCTGTCACACTTTGAATGACAATTGCGCGGTCATGCAACACTGTACCCATATGAAATTTTTATCATTTTTTTTGTGACAGACAGAGATTTGTTTTGGTGGTATTTAATCACCTCTGGGTTTTTATTTTTTCTTAAACAAACAAAAAACCACTGAAAATTTAGAAAAAAAACGTTTTTTCTTAGTTTTTGTTATAAAATTTTGTAAATAAGTGATTTTTCTCCTTCACTGATGTGCGCTAATGAAGCGGCAGTGATAGACACTTATAGGTGGCACTAATGGGCACTGATGAGGAGGCACTGGTAGGTGGCACTGATGGGCATTGACAGGCTTCACTGATGGGCACTGAAAGGCAGAAATGATAGGCGGCACTGATAGGCGGCACTGATAGACGGCACTGACTGGCATTGATAGGTGGCACTGGCTGGCACTGATGGGTGACACTGAAAGGCAGCTCAGATGGGCACTGATATGTGGCATTGATGTGGCACTGGTGAGCAATGGCAGGTGACACGGATGAGCACTGATGGACACGGACAGGTGGTACTGCTGGGGCTACACTGATCATCAAGGCACACTGATCATCAGTGCCCTGATGATCAGTGTACATGTCCTCTCCGCGGAAAACCGATTACCAGCTCTCCTCTCCTCAGGGGCTGTCAGCGTGACGGCTCGTGAGGAGAGAAATGCCGGTAACCGGCATTTCCCAGTTTACATGCGATCACCTGTGATTGGACACAGCTGATCACATGACCGAGCTGACATCTTCGGCTCTTTCCGTGAATCGGTGATCCGCTGTGTCCGAGGGACACAGTGCACCAGCGATCGCCGCGCTGCGCGCTCCCAGAGCCACGCATGCACGGTAAGAATGGGAGGACGTCATATGACGTCCTCTCAGAACGAGAGAACCACCTCGTGGAGAACCTATATGGTGGGCGGGAGACGGTTAAACAGTAAAAACAAAACTTTTGCAATGATTTATGTTTATCAGACCAAACAAGAGCAAACGAGAAGAATTCACCTTTAGGGTTGAGTGCTGATTCACATACTGTATATATATATATATATATGAAAATCCATCATTCTCGATGTACTAGATGGCCTATCTCATTTCTTGAGGCCCCAAAACACCAGGACAGTGCGAATACCCCCCAGATGACCGCCTTTTTGGAAAGCAAACAGTCCAAGGTATTTAGTAAGAGTTATTTGATGGTTTTATTTTTCGAAAATTAATAAATAAAAAAAAAAATCACTTTTTTTTTTATTTAAAAAGTAAAGTGTTAATAAGAAAACACCCTCACTGTGTAAGGGAAGATAAGGCTTGTCACCATGCTCCCAGAACAATGTACTGGGACCATGAAAGGCTTTCCAAATAGATAAAATGAGAGAAAATGAATGTTAACCATTTGCCGCCCGCCCTATGGCCGAATGGCGGCCGGCAAATGTCATCAGTGTTCCGGGTGGACGCCATATGGCGTCCTCCCGCACATGTGCAGATTGCGCTCCTGCAGAGCCACGCAGTGGCGCGATCTGTCACCGGCCGTGTACCTCGGACACGGCCGATGACAGAACTGAGTATCAGCCCCGTTGCCGGTACCATGTGACCTGCTGTGACCAATCACAGCAGGTCACATGACAGTTGTATACAATGGATGGCTTCATTCATGCCATCCATTGTATACTAGTGTCTAGCTGTGAATGGTCACAGCTAATCACATGCACATGTCATGTGATTAGCTGTGGCCAAATCACAGCTAAGCACAAAAAAAAAAAAAAAAAACCCTGAATGAATCGATGTCATTATGGTAACATTGTACTACTCTGGTCATAGTGAAATATGAAAAAAAAATCTTAAAAAAAAAGAAGAAAAAAATGTAATAATAATAAAAAATAATAAAAAATATATATATATATATTTTTTTTTTTTCATTCTGTCACCAATCAGTGTCCCTGATCATCGCCATGCCAGTTATATGATGACGCTGTACAAAAAAAAATAGTGAAACTAATTTTTAAAATTTTTTCATTTTCCGAAATATTATGACAAAAAAAATACAACTTCAAAAAACTCGCCATGCCTCCTATGAAGTACGTCGGACTGTCTACTTTACAAAAAGGGGTAATTTGGGGGATATCTGTACTGTTCTGACATTCTTGGACCTCAAGAAATTAGATTGGCCGCCAGTACTTCAGGATTGATCAATATTCAGATCTATACCATAGTTTGTGAACTCTATAACTTTCCTACGAACTAAAAAATACATCCTAATTTGGGTTATTTTCACCAAAGACATGTAGCAGAATACATCTCGGCCAAAATTTATGAAGAACAATTATTTATTTGCAAACTTTTATAACAGAAACAAAGAAAAATGTGTTTTTTTCAAAATTGTTGGTTTTTTTTTTGTTCATTTAGCAAAAAATAAAAACCCCAGCGGTGATTAAATACCACCAAAAGAAAGCTCTAGTTGTGTAAAGAAAATGATAAAATTTTAGTTTGGGTACAATGTTGTATGAGCGCGCAATTGTCATTCAAGGTGTGAAAGCGCTGAAACCTGAAAACTGGCCTGGGCAGGAAGGTGTAAAAGTGCCCGTTATTGAATTGGTTAAAAAAATAAAAACAAAGCCCAAAAAAAACCAAAAGTAACAACCGTTTATCTCATGTCCAGTGCAGAGCCTCGAACCTATGACCATGCACTCTTTAGACTGGCACGCTAACCACTGTGCTGCGGTTGTTACCTGGTATAGGCCCGGTCAAACTGACCCTTGTTTTCAAAAACTGCCAACTGTCACCTGCCCAATGTCAAGTAGCTATAGTGCACTTTGAATGACAATTGCGCGCTCATACAACACTGTACCCAAACTAAAATTTTATCATTTTTTTCACACAACTAGAGCTTTCTTTTGGTGGTATTTCATCACCACTGGGGTTTTTATTGTTTGCTAAATTAACAAAAAAAGACAGAAAATTTTGGAGAAAAAAAAAACACGTTTTCTTTGTTTCTGTTATAAAAGTTTGCAAATAAATAATTGTTTTTCATAAATTTAGGCCAAGATGTATTCTGCTACATGTCTTTGGTGAAAATAACCCAAATTAGTATTTATTATTTAGTCTGTAGGAAAGTTATAGAGTTCACAAACTATGGGATATATCTGAAAATTGATCAATCCTGAAGTACTGAAAGCCAATCTCATTTTTTGAGGTCCAAGAATGTCAGGACAGTACAGATATCCCCCAAATGACCCCTTATTGCAAAGTAGACCGTCCGATGTATTTCATAACAGGCATGGCGAGTTTTATGAAATTGTAATTTTTTTGTCATAATTTTTCGGAAATGAAGAAATTAACAAAATGATTTTCACTATTTTTTTTTTTACATACTGTCACCAGTGCAGTACAGCGTCATCGTATAACTGGCATGGCGGTGATCAGGGACACTGACTGGTGACAGTACGAAAAAAAAATTGATAATTTTTTTTTATTATTTTTAATTTTTTATTACATTTTTTTCTTTTTTTTAAGATTATTTTTTCATATTTCACTATGACCAAAGTAGTATAATGTTACCATAGTAACATTGTGCTACTTTGGGGGAGTGATCAGTATTTTTTATTTTACACAATTTGCTTATAGCAAAGAATTACTTTGCTATAAGCAAGCATTTACCTGAATGAAATTGATTTATTCTGTTTTTTTGTTTTTTTTTGTGTGATTTGGCCACGGCTAATCACATGACACAGCTGGGCTGTGATTGGCCCAGCTTGTGCATGTGATCGCTGTGACCATTCACAGCTAGACACACTTGTATACAATGGATGGCATGAAAGGAAGCCATCCATTGTATACAACTGTCGTGACCTGCTGTGATTGGTCACAGCAGGTCACATGGTACTGGCAACGGGGACGGTACACAGATCTGTCATCGGCCGTGTCCGACGTACATAGCCAGTGACAGATCGTGCCGCAGCGCGGCCCTGTAGGCGTGTGCAATGCGCGCTCTGGAAAGGACGCCATATGGCGTCCACCCGGAGGGATGAGCAACGGATTAACATAACTCTTACATAACACTTCATACAGTACAATCAAATAATAACTGACAGTCATGATCCCAACCGGGTCCAAGGTCTTCGAAGGCACTGTTACTCACATCAATAACTCGGCTGTATCTACACCCAATGAAAAGGCCCCCAGCCACTACTACACCACCTCGGGGACAATACTACAGCTACGTAGTCCCAGATACAGCCAATGAACTCCAACCTTACCAACATGACCTTATAATTGGGAAGGAACACCCATACCTACGATGGGCCCAACCCATAATCCACCAAATGGTCACTCCAGCACCGCCTTCAAAGACCCAGCGACCCCTGCCGGCTGCCACGACAAAACAAAAAACGCCAAACACCCCAGAACACAAAATGACGATCAAGGAAAGAAAATAAAATCAAGGAACCCAAACAAAACCAAACAACATGACAAACACAAAGGACAAGACCAGTAACAAAAACAGGGCACTTATACCCCCTTCCTGCCCAGGCCAATTTCCAGCTTCCAGCGCTGTCACACTTTGAATGACAATTGCGCGGTCATGCAACACTGTACCCATATGAAATTTTTATCATTTTTTTTGTGACAGACAGAGATTTGTTTTGGTGGTATTTAATCACCTCTGGGTTTTTATTTTTTCTTAAACAAACAAAAAAACCACTGAAAATTTAGAAAAAAAAAGTTTTTTCTTAGTTTTTGTTATAAAATTTTGTAAATAAGTGATTTTTCTCCTTCACTGATGTGCGCTAATGAAGCGGCAGTGATAGACACTTATAGGTGGCACTAATGGGCACTGATGAGGAGGCACTGGTAGGTGGCACTGATGGGCATTGACAGGCTTCACTGATGGGCACTGAAAGGCAGAAATGATAGGCGGCACTGATAGGCGGCACTGATAGACGGCACTGACTGGCATTGTTAGGTGGCACTGGCTGGCACTGATGGGTGACACTGAAAGGCAGCTCAGATGGGCACTGATATGTGGCATTGATGTGGCACTGGTGAGCAATGGCAGGTGACACGGATGAGCACTGATGGACACGGACAGGTGGTACTGCTGGGGCTACACTGATCATCAAGGCACACTGATCATCAGTGCCCTGATGATCAGTGTACATGTCCTCTCCGCGGAAAACCGATTACCAGCTCTCCTCTCCTCAGGGGCTGTCAGCGTGACGGCTCGTGAGGAGAGAAATGCCGGTAACCGGCATTTCCCAGTTTACATGCGATCACCTGTGATTGGACACAGCTGATCACATGACCGAGCTGACATCTTCGGCTCTTTCCGTGAATCGGTGATCCGCTGTGTCCGAGGGACACAGTGCACCAGCGATCGCCGCGCTGCGCGCTCCCAGAGCCACGCATGCACGGTAAGAATGGGAGGACGTCATATGACGTCCTCTCAGAACGAGAGAACCACCTCGTGGAGAACCTATATGGTGGGCGGGAGACGGTTAAACAGTAAAAACAAAACTTTTGCAATGATTTATGTTTATCAGACCAAACAAGAGCAAACGAGAAGAATTCACCTTTAGGGTTGAGTGCTGATTCACATACTGTATATATATATATATATATGAAAATCCATCATTCTCGATGTACTAGATGGCCTATCTCATTTCTTGAGGCCCCAAAACACCAGGACAGTGCGAATACCCCCCAGATGACCGCCTTTTTGGAAAGCAAACAGTCCAAGGTATTTATTAAGAGTTATTTGATGGTTTTACTTTTCGAAAATTAATAAATAAAAAAAATAATCACTTTTTTTTTTATTTAAAAAGTAAAGTGTTAATAAGAAAACACCCTCACTGTGTAAGGGAAGATAAGGCTTGTCACCATGCTCCCAGAACAATGTACTGGGACCATGAAAGGCTTTCCAAATAGATAAAATGAGAGAAAATGAATGTTAACCATTTGCCGCCCGCCCTGTGGCCGAATGGCGGCCGGCAAATGTCATCAGTGTTCCGGGTGGACGCCATATGGCGTCCTCCCGCACATGTGCAGATTGCGC
Source organism: Staurois parvus (assembly GCF_062004578.1). NCBI lineage: Eukaryota > Metazoa > Chordata > Amphibia > Anura > Ranidae > Staurois > Staurois parvus. Next base: position 228,140 of record NW_028318379.1, read on the forward strand.
TCCTGCAGAGCCACGCAGTGGCGCGATCTGTCACCGGCCGTGTACCTCGGACACGGCCGATGACAGAACTGAGTATCAGCCCCGTTGCCGGTACCATGTGACCTGCTGTGACCAATCACAGCAGGTCACATGACAGTTGTATACAATGGATGGCTTCATTCATGCCATCCATTGTATACTAGTGTCTAGCTGTGAATGGTCACAGCTAATCACATGCACATGTCATGTGATTAGCTGTGGCCAAATCACAGCTAAGCACAAAAAAAAAAAAAAAAAAACCCTGAATGAATCGATGTCATTATGGTAACATTGTACTACTCTGGTCATAGTGAAATATGAAAAAAAAATCTTAAAAAAAAAGAAGAAAAAAATGTAATAAAAAATAATAAAAAATATATATATATATATATATTTTTTTTCATTCTGTCACCAATCAGTGTCCCTGATCATCGCCATGCCAGTTATATGATGACGCTGTACAAAAAAAAATAGTGAAACTAATTTTTAAAATTTTTTCATTTTCCGAAATATTATGACAAAAAAAATACAACTTCAAAAAACTCGCCATGCCTCCTATGAAGTACGTCGGACTGTCTACTTTACAAAAAGGGGTAATTTGGGGGATATCTGTACTGTTCTGACATTCTTGGACCTCAAGAAATTAGATTGGCCGCCAGTACTTCAGGATTGATCAATATTCAGATCTATACCATAGTTTGTGAACTCTATAACTTTCCTACGAACTAAAAAATACATCCTAATTTGGGTTATTTTCACCAAAGACATGTAGCAGAATACATCTCGGCCAAAATTTATGAAGAACAATTATTTATTTGCAAACTTTTATAACAGAAACAAAGAAAAATGTGTTTTTTTCAAAATTGTTGGTTTTTTTTTTGTTCATTTAGCAAAAAATAAAAACCCCAGCGGTGATTAAATACCACCAAAAGAAAGCTCTAGTTGTGTAAAGAAAATGATAAAATTTTAGTTTGGGTACAATGTTGTATGAGCGCGCAATTGTCATTCAAGGTGTGAAAGCGCTGAAACCTGAAAACTGGCCTGGGCAGGAAGGTGTAAAAGTGCCCGTTATTGAATTGGTTAAAAAAAAAAAAAACAAAGCCCAAAAAAACCCAAAAGTAACAACCGTTTATCTCATGTCCAGTGCAGAGCCTCGAACCTATGACCATGCACTCTTTAGACTGGCACGCTAACCACTGTGCTGCGGTTGTTACCTGGTATAGGCCCGGTCAAACTGACCCTTGTTTTCAAAAACTGCCAACTGTCACCTGCCCAATGTCAAGTAGCTATAGTGCACTTTGAATGACAATTGCGCGCTCATACAACACTGTACCCAAACTAAAATTTTATCATTTTTTTCACACAACTAGAGCTTTCTTTTGGTGGTATTTCATCACCACTGGGGTTTTTATTGTTTGCTAAATTAACAAAAAAAGACAGAAAATTTTGGAAAAAAAAAAACACGTTTTCTTTGTTTCTGTTATAAAAGTTTGCAAATAAATAATTGTTTTTCATAAATTTAGGCCAAGATGTATTCTGCTACATGTCTTTGGTGAAAATAACCCAAATTAGTATTTATTATTTAGTCTGTAGGAAAGTTATAGAGTTCACAAACTATGGGATATATCTGAAAATTGATCAATCCTGAAGTACTGAAAGCCAATCTCATTTTTTGAGGTCCAAGAATGTCAGGACAGTACAGATATCCCCCAAATGACCCCTTATTGCAAAGTAGACCGTCCGATGTATTTCATAACAGGCATGGCGAGTTTTATGAAATTGTAATTTTTTTGTCATAATTTTTCGGAAATGAAGAAATTAAAAAAATGATTTTCACTATTTTTTTTTTTACATACTGTCACCAGTGCAGTACAGCGTCATCGTATAACTGGCATGGCGGTGATCAGGGACACTGACTGGTGACAGTACGAAAAAAAAAAAATTGATAATTTTTTTTTATTATTTTTAATTTTTTATTACATTTTTTTCTTTTTTTTAAGATTATTTTTTCATATTTCACTATGACCAAAGTAGTATAATGTTACCATAGTAACATTGTGCTACTTTGGGGGAGTGATCAGTATTTTTTATTTTACACAATTTGCTTATAGCAAAGAATTACTTTGCTATAAGCAAGCATTTTCCTGAATGAAATTGATTTATTCTGTTTTTTTGTTTTTTTTTGTGTGATTTGGCCACGGCTAATCACATGACACAGCTGGGCTGTGATTGGCCCAGCTTGTGCATGTGATCGCTGTGACCATTCACAGCTAGACACACTTGTATACAATGGATGGCATGAAAGGAAGCCATCCATTGTATACAACTGTCGTGACCTGCTGTGATTGGTCACAGCAGGTCACATGGTACTGGCAACGGGGACGGTACACAGATCTGTCATCGGCCGTGTCCGACGTACATGGCCAGTGACAGATCGTGCCGCAGCGCGGCCCTGTAGGCGTGTGCAATGCGCGCTCTGGAAAGGACGCCATATGGCGTCCACCCGGAGGGATGAGCAACGGATTAACATAACTCTTACATAACACTTCATACAGTACAATCAAATAATAACTGACAGTCATGATCCCAACCGGGTCCAAGGTCTTCGAAGGCACTGTTACTCACATCAATAACTCGGCTGTATCTACACCCAATGAAAAGGCCCCCAGCCACTACTACACCACCTCGGGGACAATACTACAGCTACGTAGTCCCAGATACAGCCAATGAACTCCAACCTTACCAACATGACCTTATAATTGGGAAGGAACACCCATACCTACGATGGGCCCAACCCATAATCCACCAAATGGTCACTCCAGCACCGCCTTCAAAGACCCAGCGACCCCTGCCGGCTGCCACGACAAAACAAAAAACGCCAAACACCCCAGAACACAAAATGACGATCAAGGAAAGAAAATAAAATCAAGGAACCCAAACAAAACCAAACAACATGACAAACACAAAGGACAAGACCAGTAACAAAAACAGGGCACTTATACCCCCTTCCTGCCCAGGCCAATTTCCAGCTTCCAGCGCTGTCACACTTTGAATGACAATTGCGCGGTCATGCAACACTGTACCCATATGAAATTTTTATCATTTTTTTTGTGACAGACAGAGATTTGTTTTGGTGGTATTTAATCACCTCTGGGTTTTTATTTTTTCTTAAACAAACAAAAAAACCACTGAAAATTTAGAAAAAAAAAGTTTTTTCTTAGTTTTTGTTATAAAATTTTGTAAATAAGTGATTTTTCTCCTTCACTGATGTGCGCTAATGAAGCGGCAGTGATAGACACTTATAGGTGGCACTAATGGGCACTGATGAGGAGGCACTGGTAGGTGGCACTGATGGGCATTGACAGGCTTCACTGATGGGCACTGAAAGGCAGAAATGATAGGCGGCACTGATAGGCGGCACTGATAGACGGCACTGACTGGCATTGTTAGGTGGCACTGGCTGGCACTGATGGGTGACACTGAAAGGCAGCTCAGATGGGCACTGATATGTGGCATTGATGTGGCACTGGTGAGCAATGGCAGGTGACACGGATGAGCACTGATGGACACGGACAGGTGGTACTGCTGGGGCTACACTGATCATCAAGGCACACTGATCATCAGTGCCCTGATGATCAGTGTACATGTCCTCTCCGCGGAAAACCGATTACCAGCTCTCCTCTCCTCAGGGGCTGTCAGCGTGACGGCTCGTGAGGAGAGAAATGCCGGTAACCGGCATTTCCCAGTTTACATGCGATCACCTGTGATTGGACACAGCTGATCACATGACCGAGCTGACATCTTCGGCTCTTTCCGTGAATCGGTGATCCGCTGTGTCCGAGGGACACAGTGCACCAGCGATCGCCGCGCTGCGCGCTCCCAGAGCCACGCATGCACGGTAAGAATGGGAGGACGTCATATGACGTCCTCTCAGAACGAGAGAACCACCTCGTGGAGAACCTATATGGTGGGCGGGAGACGGTTAAACAGTAAAAACAAAACTTTTGCAATGATTTATGTTTATCAGACCAAACAAGAGCAAACGAGAAGAATTCACCTTTAGGGTTGAGTGCTGATTCACATACTGTATATATATATATATATATGAAAATCCATCATTCTCGATGTACTAGATGGCCTATCTCATTTCTTGAGGCCCCAAAACACCAGGACAGTGCGAATACCCCCCAGATGACCGCCTTTTTGGAAAGCAAACAGTCCAAGGTATTTAGTAAGAGTTATTTGATGGTTTTATTTTTCGAAAATTAATAAATAAAAAAAAAAATCACTTTTTTTTTTATTTAAAAAGTAAAGTGTTAATAAGAAAACACCCTCACTGTGTAAGGGAAGATAAGGCTTGTCACCATGCTCCCAGAACAATGTACTGGGACCATGAAAGGCTTTCCAAATAGATAAAATGAGAGAAAATGAATGTTAACCATTTGCCGCCCGCCCTATGGCCGAATGGCGGCCGGCAAATGTCATCAGTGTTCCAGGTGGACGCCATATGGCGTCCTCCCGCACATGTGCAGATTGCGCTCCTGCAGAGCCACGCAGTGGCGCGATCTGTCACCGGCCGTGTACCTCGGACACGGCCGATGACAGAACTGAGTATCAGCCCCGTTGCCGGTACCATGTGACCTGCTGTGACCAATCACAGCAGGTCACATGACAGTTGTATACAATGGATGGCTTCATTCATGCCATCCATTGTATACTAGTGTCTAGCTGTGAATGGTCACAGCTAATCACATGCACATGTCATGTGATTAGCTGTGGCCAAATCACAGCTAAGCACAAAAAAAAAAAAAAAAACCCTGAATGAATCGATGTCATTATGGTAACATTGTACTACTCTGGTCATAGTGAAATATGAAAAAAAAATCTTAAAAAAAAAGAAGAAAAAAATGTAATAAAAAATAATAAAAAATATATATATATATATTTTTTTTTTCATTCTGTCACCAATCAGTGTCCCTGATCATCGCCATGCCAGTTATATGATGACGCTGTACAAAAAAAAATAGTGAAACTAATTTTTAAAATTTTTTCATTTTCCGAAATATTATGACAAAAAAAATACAACTTCAAAAAACTCGCCATGCCTCCTATGAAGTACGTCGGACTGTCTACTTTACAAAAAGGGGTAATTTGGGGGATATCTGTACTGTTCTGACATTCTTGGACCTCAAGAAATTAGATTGGCCGCCAGTACTTCAGGATTGATCAATATTCAGATCTATACCATAGTTTGTGAACTCTATAACTTTCCTACGAACTAAAAAATACATCCTAATTTGGGTTATTTTCACCAAAGACATGTAGCAGAATACATCTCGGCCAAAATTTATGAAGAACAATTATTTATTTGCAAACTTTTATAACAGAAACAAAGAAAAATGTGTTTTTTTCAAAATTGTTGGTTTTTTTTTTGTTCATTTAGCAAAAAATAAAAACCCCAGCGGTGATTAAATACCACCAAAAGAAAGCTCTAGTTGTGTAAAGAAAATGATAAAATTTTAGTTTGGGTACAATGTTGTATGAGCGCGCAATTGTCATTCAAGGTGTGAAAGCGCTGAAACCTGAAAACTGGCCTGGGCAGGAAGGTGTAAAAGTGCCCGTTATTGAATTGGTTAAAAAAATAAAAACAAAGCCCAAAAAAAACCAAAAGTAACAACCGTTTATCTCATGTCCAGTGCAGAGCCTCGAACCTATGACCATGCACTCTTTAGACTGGCACGCTAACCACTGTGCTGCGGTTGTTACCTGGTATAGGCCCGGTCAAACTGACCCTTGTTTTCAAAAACTGCCAACTGTCACCTGCCCAATGTCAAGTAGCTATAGTGCACTTTGAATGACAATTGCGCGCTCATACAACACTGTACCCAAACTAAAATTTTATCATTTTTTTCACACAACTAGAGCTTTCTTTTGGTGGTATTTCATCACCACTGGGGTTTTTATTGTTTGCTAAATTAACAAAAAAAGACAGAAAATTTTGGAAAAAAAAAAAACACGTTTTCTTTGTTTCTGTTATAAAAGTTTGCAAATAAATAATTGTTTTTCATAAATTTAGGCCAAGATGTATTCTGCTACATGTCTTTGGTGAAAATAACCCAAATTAGTATTTATTATTTAGTCTGTAGGAAAGTTATAGAGTTCACAAACTATGGGATATATCTGAAAATTGATCAATCCTGAAGTACTGAAAGCCAATCTCATTTTTTGAGGTCCAAGAATGTCAGGACAGTACAGATATCCCCCAAATGACCCCTTATTGCAAAGTAGACCGTCCGATGTATTTCATAACAGGCATGGCGAGTTTTATGAAATTGTAATTTTTTTGTCATAATTTTTCGGAAATGAAGAAATTAACAAAATGATTTTCACTATTTTTTTTTTTACATACTGTCACCAGTGCAGTACAGCGTCATCGTATAACTGGCATGGCGGTGATCAGGGACACTGACTGGTGACAGTACGAAAAAAAAATTGATAATTTTTTTTTATTATTTTTAATTTTTTATTACATTTTTTTCTTTTTTTTAAGATTATTTTTTCATATTTCACTATGACCAAAGTAGTATAATGTTACCATAGTAACATTGTGCTACTTTGGGGGAGTGATCAGTATTTTTTATTTTACACAATTTGCTTATAGCAAAGAATTACTTTGCTATAAGCAAGCATTTACCTGAATGAAATTGATTTATTCTGTTTTTTTGTTTTTTTTTGTGTGATTTGGCCACGGCTAATCACATGACACAGCTGGGCTGTGATTGGCCCAGCTTGTGCATGTGATCGCTGTGACCATTCACAGCTAGACACACTTGTATACAATGGATGGCATGAAAGGAAGCCATCCATTGTATACAACTGTCGTGACCTGCTGTGATTGGTCACAGCAGGTCACATGGTACTGGCAACGGGGACGGTACACAGATCTGTCATCGGCCGTGTCCGACGTACATAGCCAGTGACAGATCGTGCCGCAGCGCGGCCCTGTAGGCGTGTGCAATGCGCGCTCTGGAAAGGACGCCATATGGCGTCCACCCGGAGGGATGAGCAACGGATTAACATAACTCTTACATAACACTTCATACAGTACAATCAAATAATAACTGACAGTCATGATCCCAACCGGGTCCAAGGTCTTCGAAGGCACTGTTACTCACATCAATAACTCGGCTGTATCTACACCCAATGAAAAGGCCCCCAGCCACTACTACACCACCTCGGGGACAATACTACAGCTACGTAGTCCCAGATACAGCCAATGAACTCCAACCTTACCAACATGACCTTATAATTGGGAAGGAACACCCATACCTACGATGGGCCCAACCCATAATCCACCAAATGGTCACTCCAGCACCGCCTTCAAAGACCCAGCGACCCCTGCCGGCTGCCACGACAAAACAAAAAACGCCAAACACCCCAGAACACAAAATGACGATCAAGGAAAGAAAATAAAATCAAGGAACCCAAACAAAACCAAACAACATGACAAACACAAAGGACAAGACCAGTAACAAAAACAGGGAACTTATACCCCCTTCCTGCCCAGGCCAATTTCCAGCTTCCAGCGCTGTCACACTTTGAATGACAATTGCGCGGTCATGCAACACTGTACCCATATGAAATTTTTATCATTTTTTTTGTGACAGACAGAGATTTGTTTTGGTGGTATTTAATCACCTCTGGGTTTTTATTTTTTCTTAAACAAACAAAAAAACCACTGAAAATTTAGAAAAAAAAAGTTTTTTCTTAGTTTTTGTTATAAAATTTTGTAAATAAGTGATTTTTCTCCTTCACTGATGTGCGCTAATGAAGCGGCAGTGATAGACACTTATAGGTGGCACTAATGGGCACTGATGAGGAGGCACTGGTAGGTGGCACTGATGGGCATTGACAGGCTTCACTGATGGGCACTGAAAGGCAGAAATGATAGGCGGCACTGATAGGCGGCACTGATAGACGGCACTGACTGGCATTGTTAGGTGGCACTGGCTGGCACTGATGGGTGACACTGAAAGGCAGCTCAGATGGGCACTGATATGTGGCATTGATGTGGCACTGGTGAGCAATGGCAGGTGACACGGATGAGCACTGATGGACACGGACAGGTGGTACTGCTGGGGCTACACTGATCATCAAGGCACACTGATCATCAGTGCCCTGATGATCAGTGTACATGTCCTCTCCACGGAAAACCGATTACCAGCTCTCCTCTCCTCAGGGGCTGTCAGCGTGACGGCTCGTGAGGAGAGAAATGCCGGTAACCGGCATTTCCCAGTTTACATGCGATCACCTGTGATTGGACACAGCTGATCACATGACCGAGCTGACATCTTCGGCTCTTTCCGTGAATCGGTGATCCGCTGTGTCCGAGGGACACAGTGCACCAGCGATCGCCGCGCTGCACGCTCCCAGAGCCACGCATGCACGGTAAGAATGGGAGGACGTCATATGACGTCCTCTCAGAACGAGAGAACCACCTCGTGGAGAACCTATATGGTGGGCGGGAGACGGTTAAACAGTAAAAACAAAACTTTTGCAATGATTTATGTTTATCAGACCAAACAAGAGCAAACGAGAAGAATTCACCTTTAGGGTTGAGTGCTGATTCACATACTGTGTATATATATATATATATGAAAATCCATCATTCTCGATGTACTAGATGGCCTATCTCATTTCTTGAGGCCCCAAAACACCAGGACAGTGCGAATACCCCCCAGATGACCGCCTTTTTGGAAAGCAAACAGTCCAAGGTATTTAGTAAGAGTTATTTGATGGTTTTATTTTTCGAAAATTAATAAATAAAAAAAAAAATCACTTTTTTTTTATTTAAAAAGTAAAGTGTTAATAAGAAAACACCCTCACTGTGTAAGGGAAGATAAGGCTTGTCACCATGCTCCCAGAACAATGTACTGGGACCATGAAAGGCTTTCCAAATAGATAAAATGAGAGAAAATGAATGTTAACCATTTGCCGCCCGCCCTATGGCCGAATGGCGGCCGGCAAATGTCATCAGTGTTCCGGGTGGACGCCATATGGCGTCCTCCCGCACATGTGCAGATTGCGCTCCTGCAGAGCCACGCAGTGGCGCGATCTGTCACCGGCCGTGTACCTCGGACACGGCCGATGACAGAACTGAGTATCAGCCCCGTTGCCGGTACCATGTGACCTGCTGTGACCAATCACAGCAGGTCACATGACAGTTGTATACAATGGATGGCTTCATTCATGCCATCCATTGTATACTAGTGTCTAGCTGTGAATGGTCACAGCTAATCACATGCACATGTCATGTGATTAGCTGTGGCCAAATCACAGCTAAGCACAAAAAAAAAAAAAAAAAACCCTGAATGAATCGATGTCATTATGGTAACATTGTACTACTCTGGTCATAGTGAAATATGAAAAAAAAATCTTAAAAAAAAAGAAGAAAAAAATGTAATAAAAAATAATAAAAAAAATATATATATATATATTTTTTTTTTCATTCTGTCACCAATCAGTGTCCCTGATCATCGCCATGCCAGTTATATGATGACGCTGTACAAAAAAAAATAGTGAAACTAATTTTTAAAATTTTTTCATTTTCCGAAATATTATGACAAAAAAAATACAACTTCAAAAAACTCGCCATGCCTCCTATGAAGTACGTCGGACTGTCTACTTTACAAAAAGGGGTAATTTGGGGGATATCTGTACTGTTCTGACATTCTTGGACCTCAAGAAATTAGATTGGCCGCCAGTACTTCAGGATTGATCAATATTCAGATCTATACCATAGTTTGTGAACTCTATAACTTTCCTACGAACTAAAAAATACATCCTAATTTGGGTTATTTTCACCAAAGACATGTAGCAGAATACATCTCGGCCAAAATTTATGAAGAACAATTATTTATTTGCAAACTTTTATAACAGAAACAAAGAAAAATGCGTTTTTTTCAAAATTGTTGGTTTTTTTTTTGTTCATTTAGCAAAAAATAAAAACCCCAGCGGTGATTAAATACCACCAAAAGAAAGCTCTAGTTGTGTAAAGAAAATGATAAAATTTTAGTTTGGGTACAATGTTGTATGAGCGCGCAATTGTCATTCAAGGTGTGAAAGCGCTGAAACCTGAAAACTGGCCTGGGCAGGAAGGTGTAAAAGTGCCCGTTATTGAATTGGTTAAAAAAATAAAAACAAAGCCCAAAAAAAACCAAAAGTAACAACCGTTTATCTCATGTCCAGTGCAGAGCCTCGAACCTATGACCATGCACTCTTTAGACTGGCACGCTAACCACTGTGCTGCGGTTGTTACCTGGTATAGGCCCGGTCAAACTGACCCTTGTTTTCAAAAACTGCCAACTGTCACCTGCCCAATGTCAAGTAGCTATAGTGCACTTTGAATGACAATTGCGCGCTCATACAACACTGTACCCAAACTAAAATTTTATCATTTTTTTCACACAACTAGAGCTTTCTTTTGGTGGTATTTCATCACCACTGGGGTTTTTATTGTTTGCTAAATTAACAAAAAAAGACAGAAAATTTTGGAAAAAAAAAAAAACACGTTTTCTTTGTTTCTGTTATAAAAGTTTGCAAATAAATAATTGTTTTTCATAAATTTAGGCCAAGATGTATTCTGCTACATGTCTTTGGTGAAAATAACCCAAATTAGTATTTATTATTTAGTCTGTAGGAAAGTTATAGAGTTCACAAACTATGGGATATATCTGAAAATTGATCAATCCTGAAGTACTGAAAGCCAATCTCATTTTTTGAGGTCCAAGAATGTCAGGACAGTACAGATATCCCCCAAATGACCCCTTATTGCAAAGTAGACCGTCCGATGTATTTCATAACAGGCATGGCGAGTTTTATGAAATTGTAATTTTTTTGTCATAATTTTTCGGAAATGAAGAAATTAAAAAAATGATTTTCACTATTTTTTTTTTTACATACTGTCACCAGTGCAGTACAGCGTCATCGTATAACTGGCATGGCGGTGATCAGGGACACTGACTGGTGACAGTACGAAAAAAAAATTGATAATTTTTTTTTATTATTTTTAATTTTTTATTACATTTTTTTCTTTTTTTTAAGATTATTTTTTCATATTTCACTATGACCAAAGTAGTATAATGTTACCATAGTAACATTGTGCTACTTTGGGGGAGTGATCAGTATTTTTTATTTTACACAATTTGCTTATAGCAAAGAATTACTTTGCTATAAGCAAGCATTTTCCTGAATGAAATTGATTTATTCTGTTTTTTTGTTTTTTTTTGTGTGATTTGGCCACGGCTAATCACATGACACAGCTGGGCTGTGATTGGCCCAGCTTGTGCATGTGATCGCTGTGACCATTCACAGCTAGACACACTTGTATACAATGGATGGCATGAAAGGAAGCCATCCATTGTATACAACTGTCGTGACCTGCTGTGATTGGTCACAGCAGGTCACATGGTACTGGCAACGGGGACGGTACACAGATCTGTCATCGGCCGTGTCCGACGTACATGGCCAGTGACAGATCGTGCCGCAGCGCGGCCCTGTAGGCGTGTGCAATGCGCGCTCTGGAAAGGACGCCATATGGCGTCCACCCGGAGGGATGAGCAACGGATTAACATAACTCTTACATAACACTTCATACAGTACAATCAAATAATAACTGACAGTCATGATCCCAACCGGGTCCAAGGTCTTCGAAGGCACTGTTACTCACATCAATAACTCGGCTGTATCTACACCCAATGAAAAGGCCCCCAGCCACTACTACACCACCTCGGGGACAATACTACAGCTACGTAGTCCCAGATACAGCCAATGAACTCCAACCTTACCAACATGACCTTATAATTGGGAAGGAACACCCATACCTACGATGGGCCCAACCCATAATCCACCAAATGGTCACTCCAGCACCGCCTTCAAAGACCCAGCGACCCCTGCCGGCTGCCACGACAAAACAAAAAACGCCAAACACCCCAGAACACAAAATGACGATCAAGGAAAGAAAATAAAATCAAGGAACCCAAACAAAACCAAACAACATGACAAACACAAAGGACAAGACCAGTAACAAAAACAGGGCACTTATACCCCCTTCCTGCCCAGGCCAATTTCCAGCTTCCAGCGCTGTCACACTTTGAATGACAATTGCGCGGTCATGCAACACTGTACCCATATGAAATTTTTATCATTTTTTTTGTGACAGACAGAGATTTGTTTTGGTGGTATTTAATCACCTCTGGGTTTTTATTTTTTCTTAAACAAACAAAAAACCACTGAAAATTTAGAAAAAAAAAGTTTTTTCTTAGTTTTTGTTATAAAATTTTGTAAATAAGTGATTTTTCTCCTTCACTGATGTGCGCTAATGAAGCGGCAGTGATAGACACTTATAGGTGGCACTAATGGGCACTGATGAGGAGGCACTGGTAGGTGGCACTGATGGGCATTGACAGGCTTCACTGATGGGCACTGAAAGGCAGAAATGATAGGCGGCACTGATAGGCGGCACTGATAGACGGCACTGACTGGCATTGATAGGTGGCACTGGCTGGCACTGATGGGTGACACTGAAAGGCAGCTCAGATGGGCACTGATATGTGGCATTGATGTGGCACTGGTGAGCAATGGCAGGTGACACGGATGAGCACTGATGGACACGGACAGGTGGTACTGCTGGGGCTACACTGATCATCAAGGCACACTGATCATCAGTGCCCTGATGATCAGTGTACATGTCCTCTCCGCGGAAAACCGATTACCAGCTCTCCTCTCCTCACGGGCTGTCAGCGTGACGGCTCGTGAGGAGAGAAATGCCGGTAACCGGCATTTCCCAGTTTACATGCGATCACCTGTGATTGGACACAGCTGATCACATGACCGAGCTGACATCTTCGGCTCTTTCCGTGAATCGGTGATCCGCTGTGTCCGAGGGACACAGTGCACCAGCGATCGCCGCGCTGCGCGCTCCCAGAGCCACGCATGCACGGTAAGAATGGGAGGACGTCATATGACGTCCTCTCAGAACGAGAGAACCACCTCGTGGAGAACCTATATGGTGGGCGGGAGACGGTTAAACAGTAAAAACAAAACTTTTGCAATGATTTATGTTTATCAGACCAAACAAGAGCAAACGAGAAGAATTCACCTTTAGGGTTGAGTGCTGATTCACATACTGTGTATATATATATATATGAAAATCCATCATTCTCGATGTACTAGATGGCCTATCTCATTTCTTGAGGCCCCAAAACACCAGGACAGTGCGAATACCCCCCAGATGACCGCCTTTTTGGAAAGCAAACAGTCCAAGGTATTTAGTAAGAGTTATTTGATGGTTTTATTTTTCGAAAATTAATAAATAAAAAAAAAAAATCACTTTTTTTTTTATTTAAAAAGTAAAGTGTTAATAAGAAAACACCCTCACTGTGTAAGGGAAGATAAGGCTTGTCACCATGCTCCCAGAACAATGTACTGGGACCATGAAAGGCTTTCCAAATAGATAAAATGAGAGAAAATGAATGTTAACCATTTGCCGCCCGCCCTATGGCCGAATGGCGGCCGGCAAATGTCATCAGTGTTCCGGGTGGACGCCATATGGCGTCCTCCCGCACATGTGCAGATTGCGCTCCTGCAGAGCCACGCAGTGGCGCGATCTGTCACCGGCCGTGTACCTCGGACACGGCCGATGACAGAACTGAGTATCAGCCCCGTTGCCGGTACCATGTGACCTGCTGTGACCAATCACAGCAGGTCACATGACAGTTGTATACAATGGATGGCTTCATTCATGCCATCCATTGTATACTAGTGTCTAGCTGTGAATGGTCACAGCTAATCACATGCACATGTCATGTGATTAGCTGTGGCCAAATCACAGCTAAGCACAAAAAAAACAAAAAAAACCCTGAATGAATCGATGTCAGTGAAATATGAAAAAAAATCTTAAAAAAAAAGAAGAAAAAAATGTAATAAAAAATAATAAAAAAAATATATATATATTTTTTTTTTTTTTCATTCTGTCACCAATCAGTGTCCCTGATCATCGCCATGCCAGCTATATGATGACGCTGTAGAAAAAAAAATAGTGAAACTAATTTTTAAAATTTTTTCATTTTCCGAAATATTATGACAAAAAAAATACAACTTCAAAAAACTCGCCATGCCTCCTATGAAGTACGTCGGACTGTCTACTTTACAAAAAGGGGTAATTTGGGGGATATCTGTACTGTTCTGACATTCTTGGACCTCAAGAAATTAGATTGGCCGCCAGTACTTCAGGATTGATCAATATTCAGATCTATACCATAGTTTGTGAACTCTATAACTTTCCTACGAACTAAAAAATACATCCTAATTTGGGTTATTTTCACCAAAGACATGTAGCAGAATACATCTCGGCCAAAATTTATGAAGAACAATTATTTATTTGCAACTTTTATAACAGAAACAAAGAAAAATGTGTTTTTTTCAAAATTGTTGTTTTTTTTTTGTTAATTTAGCAAAAAATAAAAACCCCAGCGGTGATTAAATACCACCAAAAGAAATCTCTAGTTGTGTAAAGAAAATTATAAAATTTTAGTTTGGGTACAATGTTGTATGAGCACGCAATTGTCATTCAAGGTGTGAAAGCGCTGAAACCTGAAAACTGGCCTGGGCAGGAAGGTGTAAAAGTGCCCGTTATTGAATTGGTTAAAAAAAAAAAACAAAGCCCAAAAAAACCCAAAAGTAACAACCGTTTATCTCATGTCCAGTGCAGAGCCTCGAACCTATGACCATGCACTCTTTAGACTGGCACGCTAACCACTGTGCTGCGGTTGTTACCTGGTATAGGCCCGGTCAAACTGACCCTTGTTTTCAAAAACTGCCAACTGTCACCTGCCCAATGTCAAGTAGCTATAGTGCACTTTGAATGACAATTGCGCGCTCATACAACACTGTACCCAAACTAAAATTTTATCATTTTTTTCACACAACTAGAGCTTTCTTTTGGTGGTATTTCATCACCACTGGGGTTTTTATTGTTTGCTAAATTAACAAAAAAAGACAGAAAATTTTGGAAAAAAAAAAAACACGTTTTCTTTGTTTCTGTTATAAAAGTTTGCAAATAAATAATTGTTTTTCATAAATTTAGGCCAAGATGTATTCTGCTACATGTCTTTGGTGAAAATAACCCAAATTAGTATTTATTATTTAGTCTGTAGGAAAGTTATAGAGTTCACAAACTATGGGATATATCTGAAAATTGATCAATCCTGAAGTACTGAAAGCCAATCTCATTTTTTGAGGTCCAAGAATGTCAGGACAGTACAGATATCCCCCAAATGACCCCTTATTGCAAAGTAGACCGTCCGATGTATTTCATAACAGGCATGGCGAGTTTTATGAAATTGTAATTTTTTTGTCATAATTTTTCGGAAATGAAGAAATTAAAAAAATGATTTTCACTATTTTTTTTTTTACATACTGTCACCAGTGCAGTACAGCGTCATCGTATAACTGGCATGGCGGTGATCAGGGACACTGACTGGTGACAGTACGAAAAAAAAATTGATAATTTTTTTTTATTATTTTTAATTTTTTATTACATTTTTTTCTTTTTTTTAAGATTATTTTTTCATATTTCACTATGACCAAAGTAGTATAATGTTACCATAGTAACATTGTGCTACTTTGGGGGAGTGATCAGTATTTTTTATTTTACACAATTTGCTTATAGCAAAGAATTACTTTGCTATAAGCAAGCATTTACCTGAATGAAATTGATTTATTCTTGTAATATTAATTTTTAATATCCAAACTTTAATTCGGTCTTTAGTAGTTCTGAAATATATGCTGGCAGAAAATACCCTCTTAATTGGATGTGAATGTGAGGTTTTGCATTTCAGTGGTCAGATGTGAATTATTTGTGTCTGAGCTAAAGGTAATCAGCAGAGGTTTAAATTCATGTTTTCTTTTAAAATACTCTATGTAACAGTATACCATATTGTGAATTCTTATAATGAGTCTGAGAGTTTAGATTGTAGTCATAAATCATGGATTTTGACAGTTGTATGTAACATAAGAACTTCAGAAACCTTTTTCATAGTCTGCATGTCAATCATGATAATGACTTGGTGGTTTGAATAGGAACACATGGCTTTAGTTAAGCTAGGAGTGAATATGGGAGTAGTTTTAGGAGCCCACGAATTTGAAACAAAGCTTAATGGGAGGACCTAATTTCTCATGCATTTTAAGTATGCAGCTTTTCAAAGAACGAGGCCAGAAGCTTCTCAGATACACTACACTTCACTTCATTCACTCACACACAGAGACATTTTTGCACACATTCTTACTCAAAGCACGTGCTTGAACAAAGAACAAAGGAAGCACGTTTTTAAGCTAGGACTGGAAAACCTATATTTAAGCTATTCAAAGGAACTACATTTTCTTCTAATATTCAAGGAACAAGCAACTTATATTCTTTATTTTATTTCATTTTAAGCTACATATATCTGAATTTACTGTTTTTTATTGACTTTGTATTTTTGGTGTGTGATCAAATAAAGTCACACTGCTCATACTGACCTGGCTTCCATAAGGATTTCTTCCCACAACCATCTACAAGAACCTAGAAATACTAATAGAGTTTTTTCATAACTCTGGAAATCTAACATTATTGGCGAGTGCCAGCCATTCGATTTTTCCACGTTTTTTCCATTTATCCTCGCTTCTTCAGAGGGGATTGCGATGAACTATTTCTATTGATTAAGCTTCGGAAAGATTGCAGAACCTGGAACGGAAAACGTTGGTTGTGGAGATCTGAGGATTCAAGTGGTGACCAGAAAAGTTCCTAAGCCAGGACAAAAGAGGAAATTTACTAAATTCGGTGAGTAGAAAAATGGAATTTATTGATTCAGTAGCTAATGAAAGTAAATTGGAATTTCAAGGTTTAGCTAGCCATGCTTCTGATACTGGTTTATGGAAAGCTATGTATGATCAATGTATGCAGGCTAATGTTGATATTGATAGCTCTAGATTTACGTTTAATAAGATGAAAAGAAAATTGCGTAACATTATGAAGCTAGTTAGAGTTTTCAATTCTATGGTGTTTGAACTGCCAGAGAAAAATGTGGTTTGTGTTGTTAAGACAGATAGCAAAAATGTCTTACAGAGTACAGACATGCAGGGTACTGTTGAATCCAATTGTGCAAACTGTGAAACTTTTTGTACCTATATTGAACATCTTGAGCAAGAAATTGAATCTCAAAATGTTGCAATATTAAAAAATAAGCAAATAGCTGTGGTATCTAGGAAAAAGCAATCAGAAACTGCCCAAGCCTCATATATCCCAGACTCACCCAGGGATGAAGAAGGCAGTGAGACTACTGTTCAGAGACAGAAATTACTTGCTAGAGCATCTAAGTTGAAGTTACAGATTCAGGATCAGTTAATGAAAACATTGAAGGATATACCAGCATATAACATGAGAGAAAATTCATTCCATAATTCCGATGTTTTTGAGAATTTTTGTGATAGGTTTCAATTAACTGATGAGCAAAGAAATTGCATTTTTGGGTTGTGGATCCCAAGTTTTATGGCTCGTAGGTTAGTCAAGACTCCTTTCATGAATGAGGATGATATGGAAATTCATAGCAATGCTACTGATAGACTACGACAGTTATTACTGTTCACAACAGGAGAGGAGACACCTAGTTTGGAAATTTTAGATTCCTTAAGAGCTACTATTAATGATGACCCTTATGACTTCAGACTTAAATTTTCTAAAGCATACAGGATGATTTTTAATTTACAAGATGAGACCCCTGCTATGGTCAAGGATTTTGTAAAAAAATTTAAGTACCTTGATCCAGCATCTTTATTGATTGCTAATGAAAAGGATAATTTGGATGATGTAGCCTATATTATTGACAAAGTCAGAAGACAATTAAAGCAAAATAATGTAAGACCAAAAATTGCTTTAATTGAGCATAATTATCCTAAGAATGACAGTCAGGATAAATGCAAGACAGGAAATGCTGCCCCCCGCAGGAATGACAGAGTAAGACAAGGGAATCAAAGACCACTCACTTGTTACTATTGTGCAAAACCAGGGCATTTGAAATGGCAGTGTAGGAAATTTTTGAAAGACATTCAGATGAGAAATTTGGGTAAAGAAAATGGACTTATTTCTCCTGAACCGTCAGCTCCAATTCGTTCACAGGAAGTTAAGTCATCTTCACCCTACGCTCCTCTGATCAGAGAGATTAGTGAAATGTCAATTAGTAATGGAGGAAATGTGAACAACTCACAGTCATCCAATACTTCAAGACAGCCACTATTACCTTCACCATGACTAGCAAAAGGAAAGGAAGTTGAACTCCATTGTCTGGAATATGTAGCTCCAATTTTCTTGGACAAGTGTGGGCGCCCTTATGTAAAAGCTAAAATTAATGGTCAGAAATCTTCAATTTTGTTGGATAGTGGAGCCCAAATAAGTGTTTTAGGCATGAAAATACCAATTCCATCTAATGAAACAGTATGCACAGTTGTAGGTTTCAATGGAAAAGGTGATGTTCAAGCTAAAAAATGTAAAAATGTGTCTTTTGAAATACCAGGATGTTTGCAAACGGAAATAGACTTTTGGTATTGTCAAGGATCAGAGAACATTATTGGTGCTGATGTTTTGTCTCAAAGAGGGTGGATACTTGATTTAGCCAATGGTATTGTTTGGCAAGGCTCTGCTAATCGTAAGCCTATGGTAATTGACCCAGCAGATTATTGTGAAATCGGTAGCATCTGTTTGACAGAAGCAATTGATGCTGACTATAAATGGCCAGATACTGGAGATAATTTGGAATTGAAACAGTTAGTACAACTACACAAAAAACTGTGGAGTCAAGGTAAAAATGAAGCTGGACTGTTCAAAAATATTGAAGTTAATATTCAAGGCAAAGACCATCCCCCATTAAAACAATACAAGTTGCCGCCAGAATCTGATGAACCTTTATCAGTAATCATACAAGAACTTTTGGAACAGGGTATCATCAGGAAAGCTAATTCAGTTACTAATAATCCTTTGTGGGTAGTGGCAAAGCGTGATGACCCTAGTGCATATAGATTATTGATAGATCTAAGAATGCTAAACAAATACACTCCAAGTTGTACACCCATTGTGGCAGAAACTCCAGACATCATGTCACAAATAAATGCCAATGCAAAAGTGTTCTCTGTTCTTGACATTGCAAATGGATTTTTTAGTATTAAATTGGCTGAGAGTTGCCAATACAAGTTTTCATTTGTCCACAGAAATGTGCAATATTGTCTCAAACGTCTTCCAAAAGGATATCATTCTGCTAAGTATATATTACATCAGGCATTAGCAAAAGTTTTGTCTAAATTTTCTAGACCTGATTGTTTAATACAATATGTGGATAATATCTTGCTTATGACGGATTCTGAAACTGAACACAGGACTCTCTTAGCAGAATTGTTTACACTTCTGCAAGATGAAGGTCTCAAGCTGAATACACGCAAAGTTCAGCTCATGAAAAATGAAGTAAAATTTCTTGGAGTTCTGATTGGTCCAGGAAAGAGACAGCCTTTACAGGAAAGAATTGAGTCTATTGCATCACGTCTTGTACCAACAACATTCAAAGCACTGAGATAGGTTTTGGGTTTGGTAAATTCCTCTAGAGATTTTATCGAATCATTTGCAGAAAACGCCAAACCATTGTATGATTTGTTGAAGTACAATGAGGAAAATGTATTTGGTCCCTGGACAGAAATACAGCAAAAAGCTTTTGAGATGTTGAAAAATGATTTGCAAACAGCTCCAGCTTTGGCTACTGTTGATAAGCAAGCACCATTTGCTTTGCAAGTGCATGCTTCAGAAACTGCAATCTCAGCTGTCTTGATTCAGAAACAGGGAGGAGTCTGGAGAAGTCTTGGATACTTCTCACGTCTTCTTACCCCAGTAGAGAGAGGTTTTGATGATTGTGTCAGACAACTTGTGGGAGTACATTATGCAGTAAAAGCAACAGAGCATATTGTAGGATTCAACAAAATTATTCTACAAACTCCACATAGCACATTGAAGTTTCTTTTTGAGAAAAATGTTCCGGGAGTTTCCAACCAAAGATTTTCTCAATGGTTGTTGGCTCTTTCACCTAAGCAAATACAGGTTGAACATAATGCCAAGTATGTCCTACCTCAGTTGATGGAATACAACGGGTTAGAACATGAATGTCTATGTGAAGTCCAAGAAACTTCCTCTTCTCTTTTCCGTAGAGAGGCAGAGAAAAGTGATGAACCTGTATTTGTTGATGGTTCTAGATACTGTATGTCAGGTAATTATTACAGTGGATATTCAATTTGGTATCCAGAGCGTAATTATTCCATACAGCACAAATTGCCAGGACATTTTTCAGCTCAAAGGGCAGAACTTGAAGCAGTAAAAACTGTGTTGACATTAGACAAGGAAGAGAACAGAAGTCCATTAGTGATCTACAGTGACAGTTCATATGTTGTACGTTCCCTGACAGATTATTTACCAATTTGGAAACGTAGAGGTTTTGTAGATGCATCTAACAAAGTCCTAGTGCACAAAGAGACACTTGAATCAATTTTTAAGCTAGCAGAGGAAAATCTTGTTGCCTATGCAATTGTAAAAATTCCATCTCATAGGAAGGACAATGATGAGATGTGTGTAGGCAATAGAACAGCTGATCTCTTAGCAAAGGAAGCAGCTTTACACGGAGTACCAGTGATTCAGTCTGAACCAGTCTCAGTTAATGTTGTTAGGAAGACAGACACACAGATTCCCTCCTTTGCAGAAGAACAGAAAAGGGATCCATCTCTTTCTGCTTCTCAGGTTGATCCAAAATTTCCCTTTATATATGAATATGGAATTTTGTATCATGACTTAAACGGGTTTCTGCATCCTGTTATACCGCAGCATCTACAGGTAGAATTTACAAAATACAATCACGAAAGCCTAGGTCACATAGGTAAACAAAGATTGCTTGAAATACTCAAGAAAAAATTTTATTGGGACAAAATGGAAGAAACAGTAGACAGTGTAGTGCAATCTTGTCTAATCTGTGCTCAAGTGAATCCTCGACCAAAGGGTCAAAAACCTCCATTACAAAGAACTCCTCCAGCAGATGGACCATGGTCCACATTACAACTAGACTATATAGGACCGTTACCTACAGGTAAAAATGGGTACAGGTATGCTTTAGTTGTAGTTGATGTTTTTTCGAAATGGATTGAAATCTTGCCTGTTCGCAAAGATGATGCATTAACAACTGCTAAAATGCTAATTAATCATGTTTTTCCAGTCTGGGGTATGCCAACAAACCTCAGTAGTGACAGAGGAACCCACTTCACAGGTAAAATAATGCAGGCAATGTGTAAAATCTTGGGTATACAACAGAGATTTCATGTGGCCTATCATCCACAATCTGCAGGTATTGTGGAAAGAATGGATAGGACTGTCAAATCAAGGATTGCAAAAATGTTATTAGACAGAGGAAATACTTGGGTTGATGCTGTACGATTGGTTCTGATGAGTGTCAGAAGTACAACATCTTCTGCAACACAGTATTCTCCTTTTGAGTTAATGACAGGAAGGAAAATGCGTATTGTTTTTCCCCATGAACCGTTCTTGTCAACGCCGCAAAAAGAGGCAATAGAAAAAACAAAGTGGTTACAGATGTTGCAAGACAATCTGAACACTATTGTACCACATGCAGCTACTCGCATGCAAAAAATGGTTCCTCCACATTCTTCTAAGTTCGAAAAAGGAGGACAAGTAATGGTAAAAACTTTCAGAAAAACTGGACCATGGCAAAGCAACTGGGAAGGTCCATTTGATATTTTGGATGTTCAAGGAGTAATGGTACAAGTGCAAAGACCTCTTAATTCAGTAAAAAATGCGCGCAGACAACAAACAATGTGGGTGCACAGTGACCAATGCAAATTGTTTATACCGAGATAATGATACTGCATTTCTTTTGCAGACATGGATTTCAAAAATCCGGAAGAAACAAAGCATCGCAGATTCCAAAGAAAAGTAAACATTGCAACAAAAGAACATAAGGAAAATCAAAGCAGTAGAAAGAAAAGACTTATCACAGGATTGATCTTTTTCTTAGTGACAATGACTATAGTAGTAATCTTCACAATAAAGTAAACTTGATTACCATCTAATCACAATATAGTGTGAATATAAAAACTTAAATAGTCACCCAAAATATTAAAAATAAAAATAAATATAAATAAAATAAAGAAAAAGATATAGAAAAAAATATATTAAAAAAAAAAAAAAATATATATAAAAAAATATATAAAAAATCACAATCAAAAACACCCAAAAATCCAAAAAAAATCCAAAACAAGAAGGAGTCCCAAAATTTGAAGGAGTTCCAAAATTTTCCAAATCTTTATCTGTGATATCTTAATTCTTCATGTCTTCCAACATTCTTAGTGATATACTTCAAACCCGATCTTCATATACCTCAAGAAAAAAGAGCTCAACATGTGTGATATCTTCAAAAACAGAGTTATCTAAACAACTGTGCCACACGTGTTTCATGCACATAAAAATAAAAATATATGTGCCACCATAACCGTGAGAAAAAGGATAGCCCTCAGCCTTAGGAGTCAATCCACTGCATACCACCAACGAGAGTTCATAGTTACCCTCACAGTGATATCAAGGGTCTGAGTATTGCCTTCCACTTTATAGGTATTCTTTCAGCCTTTCCAGCCACTTCCCACAGACCTCAATAACAGACCATGGATCAGTATATGTCAAAAACACTTATAACACTTTATTGTAGCAACTTACATTCAAGTAAGATAACATCAGCTTCACAAACGATATATTCCCAATCCTTCCTCTCATCGCCAGTGTATAGATTGCCACACTATCTCACCTCCGAGGGAGGAATGATTGCCGTGGGTTCCTAGTCCCTCAAAGCCCCATGAGGATTGCAGTAAACACATCCGCATGTACCAGGATCAAAGATGGCCGTCGCCGCACTTCCGGAAGAGCGTACCTACGTCACCACGTCACGTATGTAATCTACAACATAAACTTTTCCAGCAATGCAGAAGTTAACAAGACTGAAGCCCTACATAAGAAAGACACTACACTTATTAGGAACAAAAGATTTTTTCCTAAAGACAGTAACATTAATACAGCTGAAGACTTGCTAGGATATATGTGCATAGGTTATGGTAGAACTTGTTGTTCGGAATTGTATTTCGTTCATAATAATGATATTGAAGTTAGAGCTAAAATAGAGTCTAAATCAGATTTTGTTAAAATGCAAGGATCTTATAGGATTAATAACGAAACTAGTAACTTTGAATGTAATTTATCAGATATGGGATACTGGTTAATAGTTTTAAAGGGAAATGAACCTACTATTTGGTCAGGAGATATTTCCATAGACATGTTAAATACTGGAAAAATAGGAAGTTCTAAAACAGATATTTGGTATCAGTTACAAAGTTATTCACACTTTCTTGATCCTGAACATTTGAATATAAATGGTAATGAAAAAGAGGACATAGTGAAAATATGGGATTTCCAAGTGACAAGAGCTTTGGTTCAAACTAAAGTCAAAGTAATTGTTACTGTGGTAGATTTGATTGTCCCAGAGATAAAAATATCTCCTCAATCATTAAGACTTGTAGAAGGAAAGGATAATCTGAATTTGATGTGTAGTACACAAATACACCTACCTCAAAATTCATTCTTAACTTGGAAAAGGAATGGTGAATTTTTGGGAAGTTTTCTTCATGATAAAACTGATGTTATCCATAAAAGTATTTTTGGTAATTTGAACTGGGATAATGATAACTTTGTGTATCATCAAAACACTATATCTATTAATGATACAGGTATATATGAATGCTGCATATCAATAGAAAATTATCCAAAGAAATGTGTAAATACAAATGTAATTGTACTATCCCCTAAAAGAACACAGTGTACGGATAAGAAATTTATTCCAGCCAGTCCCTTCCAAATTAACCATTTCCAAACCAGACTTCTGTTGAGAGAAGGAAAGTTTGTTATTATATTGTGGAACTTTAACATTTCAGAATGGAAAATCTCAACAAGGTTTCCACAATGTAAAGAACATCTGGTTAACATGGAATTAGGTATTGAAAGATGGTTTGGTACTGATATTAGGAATCCTCACAGGAATAAACGTGGTATAGTTGAAGGTATTTTAGGAGGAATAGGTACTATTGGTAGTATTACAAATAGCATGGACATTAGTACATTAAAGTCTGATCTCGAGACAGCCGGTTTAGTGGGAAGCAATAGTATTAAAGTACAAAGAAACTTGAATCAAATATTGGAAAATATGGTGATTAAAACAGCCAATATTATGGGTCCATCTATATTACATTTAGAGAATATTACTCTTAATTTAATGTCAAGTGAACAGCATTCTCATATAGCCAGAGCATGTTTAGAAATTCAAATGGAATATTCCACAAATTTTAAAATAATAGCTCAAGCTTTTCAAAGTGGAATAACTCCTATAGGTATTGTACAAAATTTACCAAGAGAGTATGTATATGCCATAAATCATACTGATCTGTGGGTAAATAAGTGGATTGGATGTTATCAGAACATATGCTATAGTTCTTCAATGATTCCTGTAGCAGGAAAAGAACAAATATTGGTTCCAATCACTGTCTTGGGATTACCAGTTAGCAACACACAGTTACTATATTATCATCTGCAATATACAGATTTTGCATTTACTGATAATAATTTTGAGTTAGAACAATTAGATCTGTCTTCATGTTTACAATTTCAGTCTAAAGTTATTTGTCTACCTAATCAAGACAAAGGTATATTTCATTCTTGTTACCATAACCATACTCTATGTTCAGCAAGGATAGAAAAGGTTAAAACCACTTCTGAGTTAATCTCAATTGTAGATAAAAAGAAAGTTTGTTTTCAAGTTATGTCTAACTCAGAAAGGGTTCAATCCTTCTTCTCTTCTTGTACACATACAGAAAACTTAAGTCGAGGTTTGTTCTGTATAGAAGGAGATATTTCAGCAATAAGTGTTAATGGGATGAGAATGAATTTAACAAACATGCTTATGAAAAATATAAGTGCTCTTCCCATACAGTACAATATATCTCAAGTGGATGAATTCCCATGGAGAGATTGGGCAAATGTTATTCAAAAAGATGAAGGTTTACTGATAGCTTTATCAGATGAACTCCAAAAAGCAGAAATAATATTTAAACATGAACAAGGGAGTTTAAAAGATATAGAACATGAATGGTCTCAATTTTCAGGTCATTCTTGGTGGTCAAAATTTAAACGTACTGTATCAATGTTGGGAAAAACTTCAATTGCATCTGCAGCAGGAAATATTTTATTACATCCTGTAATAATTATTTTTATTATTATCATATTATGTATTATATTTCAATTATGTTTAATGTGTAAAATGAACAATTTCTATAAGCGAATTAGAAGTGAAATTAGGAAAGGAGATAATCTATTATAAAATATACTTCAGAGAAAAATACTTTCTGGTTATGCTGACTCAGTTATAAATAATGATACATTTGAGATTACTAAATCAAAACCTGAGTGTTTGTGATATAAATGATGTGTGCTTGTTATAAATTAATATGAATTTCATATTTCAGAGGGGAATGTAATATTAATTTTTAATATCCAAACTTTAATTCGGTCTTTAGTAGTTCTGAAATATATGCTGGCAGAAAATACCCTCTTAATTGGATGTGAATGTGAGGTTTTGCATTTCAGTGGTCAGATGTGAATTATTTGTGTCTGAGCTAAAGGTAATCAGCAGAGGTTTAAATTCATGTTTTCTTTTAAAATACTCTATGTAACAGTATACCATATTGTGAATTCTTATAATGAGTCTGAGAGCTTAGATTGTAGTCATAAATCATGGATTTTGACAGTTGTATGTAACATAAGAACTTCAGAAACCTTTTTCATAGTCTGCATGTCAATCATGATAATGACTTGGTGGTTTGAATAGGAACACATGGCTTTAGTTAAGCTAGGAGTGAATATGGGAGTAGTTTTAGGAGCCCGCAAATTTGAAACAAAGCTTAATGGGAGGACCTAATTTCTCATGCATTTTAAGTATGCAGCTTTTCAAAGAACGAGGCCAGAAGCTTCTCAGATACACTACACTTCACTTCATTCACTCACACACAGACACATTTTTGCACACATTCTTACTCAAAGCACGTGCTTGAACAAAGAACAAAGGAAGCACGTTTTTAAGCTAGGCCTGGAAAACCTATATTTAAGCTATTCAAAGGAACTACATTTTCTTCTAATATTCAAGGAACAAGCAACTTATATTCTTTATTTTATTTCATTTTAAGCTACATATATCTGAATTTACTGTTTTTTATTGACTTTGTATTTTTGGTGAGTGATCAAATAAAGTCACACTGCTCATACTGACCTGGCTTCCATAAGGATTTCTTCCCACAACCATCTACAAGAACCTAGAAATACTAATAGAGTTTTTTCATAACTCTGGAAATTTAACAATTCTGTTTTTTTTTTTTTGTGATTTGGCCACGGCTAATCACATGACACAGCTGGGCTGTGATTGGCCCAGCTTGTGCATGTGATCGCTGTGACCATTCACAGCTAGACACACTTGTATACAATGGATGGCATGAAAGGAAGCCATCCATTGTATACAACTGTCGTGACCTGCTGTGATTGGTCACAGCAGGTCACATGGTACTGGCAACGGGGCCGGTACACAGATCTGTCACCGGCCGTGTCCGACGTACATGGCCAGTGACAGATCGTGCCGCAGCGCGGCCCTGTAGGCGTGTGCAATGCGCGCTCTGGAAAGGACGCCATATGGCGTCCACCCGGAGGGATGAGCAATGGATTAACATAACTCTTACATAACACTTCAAACAATAACTGACAGTAATGATCCCAACCGGGTCCAAGGTCTTCGAAGGCACTGTTACTCACATCAATAACTCGGCTGTATCTACACCCAATGAAAAGGCCCCCAGCCGCTACTACACCGCCTCGGGGAATATACTACAGCTACGTAGTCCCAGATACAGCCAATGAACTCCAAACTTACCAACATGACCTTATAATTGGGAAGGAACACCCATACCTACGATGGGCCCAACCCATAATCCACCAAATGGTCACTCCAGCACCGCCTTCAAAGACCCAGCGACCCCTGCCGGCTGCCACGACAAAACAAAAAACGCCAAACACCCCAGAACACAAAATGACGATCAAGGAAAGAAAATAAAATCAAGGAACCCAAACAAAACCAAACAACATGACAAACACAAAGGACAAGACCAGTAACAAAAACATGGCACTTATACCCCCTTCCTGCCCAGGCCAATTTCCAGTTTCCAGCGCTGTCACACTTTGAATGACAATTGCGCGGTCATGCAACACTGTACCCATATGAAATTTTTATCGTTTTTTTGTGACAGACAGAGCTTTGTTTTGGTGGTATTTAATCACCTCTGGGTTTTTATTTTTTCTTAAACAAACAAAAAACCACTGAAAATTTAGAAAAAAAAAGTTTTTTCTTAGTTTTTGTTATAAAATTTTGTAAATAAGTGATTTTTCTCCTTCACTGATGTGCGCTAATGAAGCGGCAGTGATAGACACTTATAGGTGGCACTAATGGGCACTGATGAGGAGGCACTGGTAGGTGGCACTGATGGGCATTGACAGGCTTCACTGATGGGCACTGAAAGGCAGAAATGATAGGCGGCACTGATAGGCGGCACTGACTGGCATTGATAGGTGGCACTGGCTGGCACTGATGGGTGACACTGAAAGGCAGCTCAGATGGGCACTGATATGTGGCACTGATGGGCAATGGCAGGTGACACGGATGAGCACTGATGGACACTGACAGGTGGTACTGCTGGGGCTACACTGATCATCAAGGCACACTGATCATCAGTGCCCTGATGATCAGTGTACATGTCCTCTCCGCGGAAAGCCGATTACCGGCTCTCCTCTCCTCACGAGCTGTCAGCGTGACGGCTCGTGAGGAGAGAAATGCCGGTAACCGGCATTTCCCAGTTTACATGCGATCACCTGTGATTGGACACAGCTGATCACATGACCGAGCTGACATCTTTGGCTCTTTCCGTGAATCGGTGATCCGCTGTGTCCGAGGGACACAGTGCACCAGCGATCGCCGCGCTGCGCGCTCCCAGAGCCACGCATGCACGGTAACAATGGGAGGACGTCATATGACGTCCTCTCAGAACGAGAGAACCACCACGTGGAGAACCCATATGGTGGGCAGGAGACAGTTAAACAGTAAAAACAAAACTTTTGCAATGATTTATGTTTATCAGACCAAACAAGAGCAAACGAGAAGAATTCACCTTTAGGGTTGAGTGCTGATTCACATACTGTATATATATATATATATATATATATATATATATATGAAAATCCATCATTCTCGATGTACTAGATGGCCTATCTCATTTCTTGAGGCCCCAAAACACCAGGACAGTGCGAATACCCCCCAGATGACTGCCTTTTTGGAAAGCAAACAGTCCAAGGTATTTAGTAAGAGTTATTTGATGGTTTTATTTTTCGAAAATTAATAAATAAAAAAAAAAATCACTTTTTTTTTATTTAAAAAGTAAAGTGTTAATAAGAAAACACCCTCACTGTGTAAGGGAAGATAAGGCTTGTCACCATGCTCCCAGAACAATGTACTGGGACCATGAAAGGCTTTCCAAATAGATAAAATGAGAGAAAATGAATGTTAACCATTTGCCGCCCGCCCTATGGCCGAATGGCGGCCGGCAAATGTCATCAGTGTTCCGGGTGGACGCCATATGGCGTCCTCCCGCACATGTGCAGATTGCGCTCCTGCAGAGCCACGCAGTGGCGCGATCTGTCACCGGCCGTGTACCTCGGACACGGCCGATGACAGAACTGAGTATCAGCCCCGTTGCCGGTACCATGTGACCTGCTGTGACCAATCACAGCAGGTCACATGACAGTTGTATACAATGGATGGCTTCATTCATGCCATCCATTGTATACTAGTGTCTAGCTGTGAATGGTCACAGCTAATCACATGCACATGTCATGTGATTAGCTGTGGCCAAATCACAGCTAAGCACAAAAAAAAAACCCCTGAATGAATCGATGTCATTATGGTAACATTGTACTACTCTGGTCATAGTGAAATATGAAAAAAAAATCTTAAAAAAAAAGAAGAAAAAAATGTAATAAAAAATAATAAAAAAAAAATATATATATATATATTTTTTTTTTCATTCTGTCACCAATCAGTGTCCCTGATCATCGCCATGCCAGTTATATGATGATGCTGTACAAAAAAAAATAGTGAAACTAATTTTTAAAATTTTTTCATTTTCCGAAATATTATGACAAAAAAAATACAACTTCAAAAAACTCGCCATGCCTCCTATGAAGTACGTCGGACTGTCTACTTTACAAAAAGGGGTAATTTGGGGGATATCTGTACTGTTCTGACATTCTTGGACCTCAAGAAATTAGATTGGCCGCCAGTACTTCAGGATTGATCAATATTCAGATCTATACCATAGTTTGTGAACTCTATAACTTTCCTACGAACTAAAAAATACATCCTAATTTGGGTTATTTTCACCAAAGACATGTAGCAGAATACATCTCGGCCAAAATTTATGAAGAACAATTATTTATTTGCAAACTTTTATAACAGAAACAAAGAAAAATGTGTTTTTTTCAAAATTGTTGGGTTTTTTTTGTTCATTTAGCAAAAAATAAAAACCCCAGCGGTGATTAAATACCACCAAAAGAAAGCTCTAGTTGTGTAAAGAAAATGATAAAATTTTAGTTTGGGTACAATGTTGTATGAGCGCGCAATTGTCATTCAAGGTGTGAAAGCGCTGAAACCTGAAAACTGGCCTGGGCAGGAAGGTGTAAAAGTGCCCGTTATTGAATTGGTTAAAAAAATAAAAACAAAGCCCAAAAAAACCAAAAGTAACAACCGTTTATCTCATGTCCAGTGCAGAGCCTCGAACCTATGACCATGCACTCTTTAGACTGGCACGCTAACCACTGTGCTGCGGTTGTTACCTGGTATAGGCCCGGTCAAACTGACCCTTGTTTTCAAAAACTGCCAACTGTCACCTGCCCAATGTCAAGTAGCTATAGTGCACTTTGAATGACAATTGCGCGCTCATACAACACTGTACCCAAACTAAAATTTTATCATTTTTTTCACACAACTAGAGCTTTCTTTTGGTGGTATTTCATCACCACTGGGGTTTTTATTGTTTGCTAAATTAACAAAAAAAGACAGAAAATTTTGGAAAAAAAAAAAACACGTTTTCTTTGTTTCTGTTATAAAAGTTTGCAAATAAATAATTGTTTTTCATAAATTTAGGCCAAGATGTATTCTGCTACATGTCTTTGGTGAAAATAACCCAAATTAGTATTTATTATTTAGTCTGTAGGAAAGTTATAGAGTTCACAAACTATGGGATATATCTGAAAATTGATCAATCCTGAAGTACTGAAAGCCAATCTCATTTTTTGAGGTCCAAGAATGTCAGGACAGTACAGATATCCCCCAAATGACCCCTTATTGCAAAGCAGACCGTCCGATGTATTTCATAACAGGCATGGCGAGTTTTATGAAATTGTAATTTTTTTGTCATAATTTTTCGGAAATGAAGAAATTAAAAAAATGATTTTCACTATTTTTTTTTTTACATACTGTCACCAGTGCAGTACAGCGTCATCGTATAACTGGCATGGCGGTGATCAGGGACACTGACTGGTGACAGTACGAAAAAAAAATTGATAATTTTTTTTTATTATTTTTAATTTTTTATTACATTTTTTTCTTTTTTTTAAGATTATTTTTTCATATTTCACTATGACCAAAGTAGTATAATGTTACCATAGTAACATTGTGCTACTTTGGGGGAGTGATCAGTATTTTTTATTTTACACAATTTGCTTATAGCAAAGAATTACTTTGCTATAAGCAAGCATTTACCTGAATGAAATTGATTTATTCTGTTTTTTTGGTTTTTTTTGTGTGATTTGGCCACGGCTAATCACATGACACAGCTGGGCTGTGATTGGCCCAGCTTGTGCATGTGATCGCTGTGACCATTCACAGCTAGACACACTTGTATACAATGGATGGCATGAAAGGAAGCCATCCATTGTATACAACTGTCGTGACCTGCTGTGATTGGTCACAGCAGGTCACATGGTACTGGCAACGGGGACGGTACACAGATCTGTCATCGGCCGTGTCCGACGTACACGGCCAGTGACAGATCGTGCCGCAGCGCGGCCCTGTAGGCGTGTGCAATGCGCGCTCTGGAAAGGATGCCATATGGCGTCCACCCGGAGGGATGAGCAACGGATTAACATAACTCTTACATAACACTTCATACAGTACAATCAAATAATAACTGACAGTCATGATCCCAACCGGGTCCAAGGTCTTCGAAGGCACTGTTACTCACATCAATAACTCGGCTGTATCTACACCCAATGAAAATGCCCCCAGCCACTACTACACCACCTCGGGGACAATACTACAGCTACGTAGTCCCAGATACAGCCAATGAACTCCAACCTTACCAACATGACCTTATAATTGGGAAGGAACACCCATACCTACGATGGGCCCAACCCATAATCCACCAAATGGTCACTCCAGCACCGCCTTCAAAGACCCAGCGACTCCTGCCGGCTGCCACGACAAAACAAAAAACGCCAAACACCCCAGAACACAAAATGACGATCAAGGAAAGAAAATAAAATCAAGGAACCCAAACAAAACCAAACAACATGACAAACACAAAGGACAAGACCAGTAACAAAAACAGGGCACTTATACCCCCTTCCTGCCCAGGCCAATTTCCAGCTTCCAGCGCTGTCACACTTTGAATGACAATTGCGCGGTCATGCAACACTGTACCCATATGAAATTTTTATCATTTTTTTTGTGACAGACAGAGATTTGTTTTGGTGGTATTTAATCACCTCTGGGTTTTTATTTTTTCTTAAGCAAACAAAAAACCACTGAAAATTTAGAAAAAAAAAGTTTTTTCTTAGTTTTTGTTATAAAATTTTGTAAATAAGTGATTTTTCTCCTTCACTGATGTGCGCTAATGAAGCGGCAGTGATAGACACTTATAGGTGGCACTAATGGGCACTGATGAGGAGGCACTGGTAGGTGGCACTGATGGGCATTGACAGGCTTCACTGATGGGCACTGAAAGGCAGAAATGATAGGCGGCACTGATAGGCGGCACTGATAGACGCCACTGACTGGCATTGATAGGTGGCACTGGCTGGCACTGATGGGTGACACTGAAAGGCAGCTCAGATGGGCACTGATATGTGGCATTGATGTGGCACTGGTGAGCAATGGCAGGTGACACGGATGAGCACTGATGGACACTGACAGGTGGTACTGCTGGGGCTACACTGATCATCAAGGCACACTGATCATCAGTGCCCTGATGATCAGTGTACATGTCCTCTCCGCGGAAAACCGATTACCAGCTCTCCTCTCCTCACGGGCTGTCAGCGTGACGGCTCGTGAGGAGAGAAATGCCGGTAACCGGCATTTCCCAGTTTACATGCGATCACCTGTGATTGGACACAGCTGATCACATGACCGAGCTGACATCTTCGGCTCTTTCCGTGAATCGGTGATCCGCTGTGTCCGAGGGACACAGTGCACCAGCGATCGCCGCGCTGCGCGCTCCCAGAGCCACGCATGCACGGTAAGACTAGGAGGACGTCATATGACGTCCTCTCAGAACGAGAGAACCACCTCGTGGAGAACCCATATGGTGGGCAGGAGACAGTTAAACAGTAAAAACAAAACTTTTGCAATGATTTATGTTTATCAGACCAAACAAGAACAAACGAGAAGAATTCACCTTTAGGGTTGAGTGCTGATTCACATACTGTATATATATATATATGAAAATCCATCATTCTCGATGTACTAGATGGCCTATCTCATTTCTTGAGGCCCCAAAACACCAGGACAGTGCGAATACCCCCCAGATGACCGCCTTTTTGGAAAGCAAACAGTCCAAGGTATTTAGTAAGAGTTATTTGATGGTTTTATTTTTCGAAAATTAATAAATAAAAAAAAAAATCACTTTTTTTTTTATTTAAAAAGTAAAGTGTTAATAAGAAAACACCCTCACTGTGTAAGGGAAGATAAGGCTTGTCACCATGCTCCCAGAACAATGTACTGGGACCATGAAAGGCTTTCCAAATAGATAAAATGAGAGAAAATGAATGTTAACCATTTGCCGCCCGCCCTATGGCCGAATGGCGGCCGGCAAATGTCATCAGTGTTCCGGGTGGACGCCATATGGCGTCCTCCCGCACATGTGCAGATTGCGCTCCTGCAGAGCCACGCAGTGGCGCGATCTGTCACCGGCCGTGTACCTCGGACACGGCCGATGACAGAACTGAGTATCAGCCCCGTTGCCGGTACCATGTGACCTGCTGTGACCAATCACAGCAGGTCACATGACAGTTGTATACAATGGATGGCTTCATTCATGCCATCCATTGTATACTAGTGTCTAGCTGTGAATGGTCACAGCTAATCACATGCACATGTCATGTGATTAGCTGTGGCCAAATCACAGCTAAGCACAAAAAAAAAAAAAAAAACCCTGAATGAATCGATGTCAGTGAAATATGAAAAAAAATCTTAAAAAAAAAAGAAAAAAATGTAATAAAAAATAATTAAAAA
Source organism: Staurois parvus (assembly GCF_062004578.1). Classification (NCBI taxonomy): domain Eukaryota; kingdom Metazoa; phylum Chordata; class Amphibia; order Anura; family Ranidae; genus Staurois; species Staurois parvus. The sequence continues at coordinate 261,985 of NW_028318379.1, forward strand.
CAAAATATATATATATTTTTTTTTTTTTCATTCTGTCACCAATCAGTGTCCCTGATCATCGCCATGCCAGTTATATGATGACGCTGTATAAAAAAAAATTGTGAAACTAATTTTTTTAATTTTTTCATTTTCCGAAAAATGATGACAAAAAAAATACCACTTCAAAAAACTCGCCATGCCTCCTATGAAGTACGTCGGACTGTCTACTTTACAAAAAGGGGTAATTTGGGAGATATCTGTACTGTTCTGACATTCTTGGACCTCAAGAAATTAGATTGGCTGTCAGTACTTCAGGATTGATCAATATTCAGATCTATACCATAGTTTGTGAACTCTATAACTTTCTTACAAACTAAAAAATACATCCTAATATGGGTTATTTTCACCAAAGACATAGCAGAATACATCTCGGCCAAAATTTATGAAGAAAAATTATTTATTTGCAAACTTTTATAACAGAAACAAAGAAAAACGTGTTTTTTTCAAAATTGTTGGTCTTTTTTTGTTCATTTAGCAAAAAATAAAAACCCCAGCGGTGATTAAATACCACCAAAAGAAAGCTCTAGTTGTGTAAAGAAAATGATAAAATTTTAGTTTGGGTACAATGTTGTATGAGCGCGCAATTGTCATTCAAGGTGTGAAAGCGCTGAAACCTGAAAACTGGCCTGGGCAGGAAGGTGTAAAAGTGCCCGTTATTGAATTGGTTAAAAAAAAAAAAACAAAGCCCAAAAAAAACCAAAAGTAACAACCGTTTATCTCATGTCCAGTGCAGAGCCTCGAACCTATGACCATGCACTCTTTAGACTGGCACGCTAACCACTGTGCTGCGGTTGTTACCTGGTATAGGCCCGGTCAAACTGACCCTTGTTTTCAAAACCTGCCAACTGTCACCTGCCCAATGTCAAGTAGCTATAGTGCACTTTAAATGACAATTGCGCGCTCATACAACATTGTAACCAAACTAAAATTTTATCATTTTTTTCACACAACTAGAGCTTTCTTTTGGTGGTATTTAATCACCACTGGGGTTTTTATTCTTTGCTAAATAAACAAAAAAAGACCTAAAATTTGGAAAAAAAAAAACACGTTTTTCTTTGTTTCTGTTATAAAAGTTTGCAAATAAATAATTGTTCTTCATAAATTTAGGCAGAGATGTATTCTGCTACATGTCTTTGGTTAAAATAACCCAAATTAGGATGTATTTTTTAGTTTGTAGGAAAGTTATAGAGTTCGCAAACTATGGGATATATCTGAATATTGATCAATCCTGAAGTACTGACGGCCAATCTAATTTCTTGAGGTCCAAGAATGTCAGAACAGTACAGATATCCCCCAAATTACCCCTTTTTGCAGAGTAAACATTCCGATGTACTTCATAAGAGGCATGGCGAGATATTTGAAGTTGTATTTTTTTTGTCATAATTTTTTTGAAAATGAAAAAATGCAAAAAATAATTTTCACAATTTTTTTTTTTTACATACTGTCACCAGTGCAGTACAGCGTCATCATATTACTGGCATGGCGGCGATCAGGGACACTGACTGGTGACAGTATGAAATCAAAAAAATATATTTTTTTTTCTTAAATTTTTTTTAATATTTTTTATTATTTTTAATTTTTTATTACTTTTTTTTCTTTTTTTTAAGATTTTTTATTTCATATTTCACTATGTCCAAAAAAATACAATGTTACCATAGTAACATTGTACTACTTTGGGGAAGTGATCGGTATTTTTTTTTTTTTTTTTTTACACAATTTGCTTATAGCAAAGAATTACTTTGCTATAAGCAAGCATTTACCTGCATGACATCGATTCATTCAGGTTTTTTTTTTTTTTTTGTGCTTAGCTGTGATTTGGCCACAGCTAATCACATGACATGTGCATGTGACCTGCTGTGACCATTCACAGCTAGACACTAGTATACAATGGATGGCATGAATGAAGCCATCCATTGTATACAACTGTCATGTGACCTGCTGTGATTGGTCACAGCAAGTAACAGGTCACATGGTACCCGCAACGGGGGTCGGTACTCAGATCTGTCATCGGCAGATCGCGCCGCTGCGATCTAGAGCGTTTTCGGCTTTTGGCCAGGAGAGAAGTGGTTAAAGTAAGCCAATAACCTTTTAGTTTTGGAAATAGAAGGGAATAGGAATAGAACTCTTGTCAGGTTCTTACTGCCATCCCGGTGCAGCTCACTGTCTGTGTGTATTTAAAAAAAAAAAATTTATATATATATGTGTAAAATGTAAGATCAATACGTACCTGTTGCCAGATGCAGAACAATAACAAAGATCAATGCTCTCAGCCAGGGGCGGACTGACAACTCATGGGGCCCCCGGGCATTAGGGGATCATGGTGCCCCTGTGTCCTTGGCCATACTCAAAAAAGCCTATGAAAAAGGTACCAGGGGCATCTCATGGGGCCCTCTACTGACCCCGGCCCTCGGGCAGTGCCCGAGTTTCCAAATGGTCAGTCCCCCCTGCTCTCAGCAGCATTTTGCCATCTTTGTCTTGCAGATATTATAGCTGACAAACAGAAATCAATCAAAAAATCTATTTGATATTCGTCTCGCTGATTTAACTGGTGATAAATGGAAATCAATCAAAGAAATCTCTTCTAACTGCAGTCACTTTGCAGAGCAATCACAAACACTTGTACTCAGTGCGTGGATCAAGAAGAAATGAGGGGAGAGGACTTGTGCTAGAATGAGGGGGGTTGGAATTTGAAATCCCCCCACCCCACCTTCTAGCACAAGTCCTATCCCCTCTCAAAGCATCCCCCCCCAACGCATATCCTCTTACCCCTGCCCCCCAATAATCACTCCTCTAAGTGTACACTATTGTTACCTCCCCCCTCCTTGCTATGTCCCCCTCCCCTGTAAGGCTAGGTTCACACTAGCCCGCCCTGTGTGTTCTGGTTGTGGGTTCGGGAATCGCATCAGCTCCTTCACCCACAACCACCCACAGCCGAATCGCTCTGCTCTTACAAGACGAACGGGGCTGCCATTCTTTCCGAATGGCACCCCCGCGCATCTCAGCCCACAACACGATCGCAGGTGCGGGAACCGCAGGGAAACCACAAGATCAAAAAGACCGTGCAGTTTCCCTGCAGATGCGTTTTTGCATGCACCTGTTTCTTGCATGAAACGCTGGCACAGCGTTTTTATTCAAATAAATGGGCCACCGTGTCTGCGGAGACGCGGGCCGCACTAGTGTGAACTAAGCCTAAGTCGCCATCCATATTAACCACTTGCCCACCGGAAGATTCTACCCCCTTCAAGACCAGGCCATTTTGTGCTGTTTGCCAATGCCGTACTTTAACTGGCAATTTTGCGGTCATGCTACACTGTACCCAGGGCTGTGGATAAGGGGGTACCACCAGTCCTCCTGTATGGGGCCCAGGCAGCTGGGTGAATAGGATGTGGGTAGGGAGGGTAATCGGCACAGCGCACATATATGAAAATCGATCAGTCTTGATATACTGACAGCCAATCTCATTTCTTGAGGCCCAAAAATGCCAAGAAAGTATAAATATCCCCCAAATGACCGCTTTTTGGAAAGCAGACAGTCCAAGGTATTTAGTAAGAGGCATAGTGACTTTTTTTTTTTAATTAAGAAATTAAAAAACAAATATTCACAATTTTTGGGTTTTTTTTTTTTTTTTATCATTTTGTTTACCACACGGTGACCAGAGCAATATGTTACCATAGTAACATTATACTACTCTAGAGAAGTCAGGATTTTTTTTTGCACATTATGATTGCTTATAGCTCAACCACTTCCCATCCGGCCCATGTATATAAACGTCCGGACGGGGGCAGTACGGGAGCGGGTGGTCGTTTATAAATGTCCTCCCCGCTCCCTGCTTGTGCGCGCTCCCTGAATGTTTGGGGGTTCTGAGTAATTTTCTAGCAAATAAATGATGATTTTTACATGTAGGAGAGAAATGCCAGAATTGTCCTGGGTGGGAAGTAATTACAGTATTTTTCGCTCCATAAGACGTGCCTAGGTTTTAGAGGAGAAGAACAAGAAAAAAAATATTCTGAACCAATGGACTGCAGACACAGTACAGGGGATGACCAGAGACTGCGGACACAGTACAGGAGATGGCAAGAGACTGCGGACATAGTAGAGGAGATGACCAGAGACTGCGGACACAGTACAGGAGATGACCAGAGACTGCGGACACAGTACAGGAGATGACCAGAGACTGCGGACACAGTACAGGAGATGACCAGAGACTGCGGACACAGTACAGGGATGACCAGAGACTGTTTACATAGTACAGGAGATGGCCAGAGACTGCGGACATATTACAGGAGATGACCAGAGACTGTGGACATAGTACAGATGACCAGAGACAGCGGACATAGTACAGGAGATGACCAGAGACTGCGGACATAGTACAGGAGATGACCAGAGACTGCGGACTTACTACAGGAGATGACCAGAGACTGCAGACATAGTACAGGGAATGACCAGAGACTGCGAACATAGTACAGGAGATGACCAGAGACTGCGGACTTAGTACAGGAGATGACCAGAGACTGCAGACATAGTACAGGGAATGACCAGAGACTGTGGACATAGTACAGATGACGAGAGACTGCAGACAGTAAAGGAGATTACCAGAGACTGCGGACCTTTTGGGGAGGGAGGGGGAATGGGTACCTGAATTTGACAGGTACTCGCTCCCACTTCCGCGGGGTTGTCCTTCCTTCTTCTTCCCGCTGCGGCCTCTGTGACAGCCGGGTGCCCACTGCGCATGCGCGAGAAGCTCTGCGCTTTGTGAATTGCCCGGAGCCTTCTGGGACCTGCCATGTGTCCCAGAAGACACCGGACCATTCACAAAGCGCAGCGCTTCTCGCGCATGCGCAGTGGGCAGCCGGCTGTCACAGAAGCCTCCACGGGAAGACTGTACAGCGCTAGACCGAGGAACAGGTAAGGTCCTGCAGGAGAGAAAAGCTGAGCGGCCGGCCCGATATTCTGACATGGTGGCGGCAGAAATTTCGGACCGGCCGCTTTACATTCGCTCCATAAGACGCACTGACATTTCCCCCCCTTTTTTGGGGGGAAAAAAGTGCGTCTTATGGAGCGAAAAATACGGTAAGTACTAAAATCGTTTGGACTGTATCCATGGAGGAGCAGCGTTGTCAGCTTAGGATGGGCATGAGCGGGATGTTCTGTAGTCCACATAGAGAGACTCAGAGGCAGAAAGTACATGACTGAGGGACATGCAGAATATTGAGGCTAATACTTTCCACCTAACCAATAAAACAACCACCCCCTCAACCTTCTCCCACGTGAAATAACCACGCGACTCTCCTTTTGGTGAAAAATCAGCCATAGCGGTCCATTCACTGTGTACAGTTGTGTTGGGAACTGTGATTGGTCACAGTGATCACATGGTACACACAGGATCAATCAGAGCTAATCACAACCAAACTCAATTTCATTCAGTAAAATACTTGCTTAACCACTTCAATAACGGGCACTTTTACCCCCTTCCTGCCCAGGCCAATTTTCAGGTTTCAGCGCTCTCACACTTTGAATGACAATTGCACGGTCATGCAACACTGTACCCAAACTAAAATTTTGTCATTTTCTTCACACAACTAGAGCTTTCGTTTGGTGGTATTTAATCACCGCTGGGGTTTTTATTTTTTGTAAAATTAACAAAAAAAGACTGAAAGGTTTGAAAAAAAACATGTTTTTCTTTGTTTCTGTTTTTAAAAGTCTGCAAATAAATATTTGTTCTTCATAAATTTAGGCAGAGATATATTCTGCTACATTTCTTTGGTGAAAATAACCCAAATTAGTATTTATTATTTAGTCTGTAGGAAAGTTATAGAGTTCACAAACTGTGGTATAGATCTGAAAATTGATCGATCCTGAAATACTGACAGCCAATCTCATTTTTTGAGGTCCAAGAATGTCAGGACAGTACAGATATCCCCCAAATGACCCCTTATTGCAAAGTAGACCATCCAATGTATTTCATAACAGGCATGGCGAGTTTTATGAAGTTGTAATTTTTTTGTCATAATTTTTCGGAAATGAAGAAATTAAAAAAATGATTTTCACTAATTTTTTTTTTTTTTACATACTGTCACCAGTGCAGTACAGCGTCATCGTATAACTGGCATGGCGGTGATCAGGGACACTGACTGGTGACAGTACGAAAAAAAAATTGATAATTTTTTTTTATTATTTTTAATTTTTTATTAAATTGTTTTCTCTTTTTTGTAAGATTTTTTTTCATATTTCACTATCACCAAAGTAGTATAATGTTACCATAGTAACATTGTACTACTTTGGGGGAGTGATCAGTATTTTTTTTTTTACACAGTTTGCTTATAGCAAAGAATTACTTTGCTATAAGCAAGCATTTACCTGAATGAAATTGATTCATTCTGGGTTTTTTTTTTTTTTGTGTGATTTGGCCACGGCTAATCACATGACACAGCTGGGCTGTGATTGGCCCAGTTTGTGCATGCGATCGCTGTGACCATTCACAGCTAGACACACTTGTATAAAATGGGTGGCATGAAAGGAAGCCATCCATTGTATACAACTGTCATGTGACCTGCTGTGATTGGTCACAACAGGTCACATGGTACTGGCAACGGGGCCGGCACACAGATCTGTCATGGGCCACGTCCGACATACACGGCCAGTGACAGATCATGCCGCAGCGTGGCCCTGTAGGCGTGTGCAATGCGTGCTCTGGAAAGGACGCCATATGGCGTCCACCCGGAGGGACGAGCAATGGATTAACATAACTCTTACATAACACTTCATACAGTCCAATCAAATAATAACTGACAGTAATGATCCCAACCGGCTCCAATGTCTTCGAAGGCACTGTTACTCACATCAATAACTCGGCTGTATCTGACACCCAATGAAAAGGCCCCCAGCCGCTACTACACCGCCTCGGGGACAATACTACAGCTACGTAGTCCCAGATACAGCCAATGAACTCCAACCTTACCAACATGACCTTATAATTGGGAAGGAACACCCATACCTACGATGGGCCCAACCCATAATCCACCAAATGGTCACTCCATCACCGCCTTCAAAGACCCAGCGACCCCTGCCGGCTGCCACGACAAAACAGACAAACACCCCAGCACATAAAATGACGATCAAGGAAAGAAAATAAAATCAAGGAACCCAAACAAAACCAAACAACATGACAAACACAAAGGACAAGACCAGTAACAAAAACAAAACAGCAAAACAAAACAATAAAACAGGTCCAGGGAGGGCGGGAGAAACCTCACCCGTGCTGGCACAAGCTCCGACTGACACCCAGCAAGTCCCAACCCCTCTCCTCATCCTGGAAAGACCACCCTCAAACTCGAATACTCCAATCAGGTGAGTAACCGCCCCTACCTACTGAATATCCTCCCACCCAAATCCAATCTCCACCTCGTCTTCAAGCCCCAGTCATGCTGGCCCTCCCCTTAGCTCCGCTCAGTCCAGGCCATCACTTATGAGCTGATAAGATTTCTGGCAGGATCAATGGGGTTTTTTTTTTGCTTTTATTAACCACTAGCCTACTGGGCACTTATACCCCCTCCCTGCTCAGGCCAATTTCCAGCTTCCAGCGCTGTCACACTTTGAATGACAATTGCGCGGTCATGCAATTCTGTACCCATATGAAATTTTTATCATTTTTTTTGTGACAGACAGAGCTTTGTTTTGGTGGTATTTAATCACCTCTGGGATTTTTATTTTTTCCTAAACAAACAAAAAACCACTGAAAATTTTTTGTTATAAAATTTTGTAAATAAGTGATTTTTCTCCTTCACTGATGTACGCTAATGAAGCAGCAGTGATGGACACTGATAGGTGGCACTAATGGGCACTGATGAGGAGACACTGGTAGGTGGCACTGATGGGCATTGACAGGCTTCACTGATGGGCACTGAAAGGCAGAAATGATAGGCGGCACTGACTGGCACTGTTAGGCAGCACTAACGGGCACTGATAGGCGGCACTGACTGGCACTGATGGGTGACACTGAAAGGCAGCTCAGATGGGCACTGATATGTGGCATTGATGTGGCACTGATGGGCAATGGCAGGTGACATGGATGAGCACTGATGGACACTGACAGGTGGTACTGCTGGGGCTACACTGATCATCAAGGCACACTGATCATCAGTGCCCTGATGATCAGTGTACATGTCCCCTCCGCGGAAAGCCGATTACCGGCTCTCCTCTCCTCACGAGCTGTCAACGTGACGTCCTCTCAGAGTGAGAGAACCACCTCGTGGACTATATGGCGGGCAGGAGACGGTTAAACAGTAAAAACAAAACTTTTGCAATGATTTATGTTTATCAGACCAAACAAGAGCAAACGAGAAGAATTCACCTTTAGGGTTGAGTGCTGATTCACATACTGTATATATATATATATATATGAAAATCGATCATTCTCAATGTACTAGATGGCCTATCTCACTTCTTGAGGCCCCAAAACACTAGGACAGTGCGAATACCCCCCAGATGACCGCCTTTTTGGAAAGCAAACAGTCCAAGGTATTTATGAAGAGTTCTTTGATGGTTTTATTTTTTGAAAAATTAATGAATTAAAAAAAAAAAAAAAATCACTTTTTTTTTATTTAAAGAGTAAAGTGTTAATAAGAAAACACCCTCACTGTGTAAGGGAAGATAAGGCTTGTCACCATGCTCCCAGAACAATGTACTGGGACCATGAAAGGCTTTCCAAATAGATAAAATGAGAGAAAATGAATGTTAACCATTTGCCGCCCGCCCTATGGCCGAATGGCGGCCGGCAAACGTCATCAGTGTTCCGGGTGGATGCCATATGGCATCCTCCCGCACATGTGCAGATTGCGCTTCTGCAGAGCCACGCAGTGGCGCGATCTGTCACCGGCCGTGTTCATCAGACACGGCCGATGACAGATCTGAGTATCGGCCCCGTTGCTGGTACCATATGACCTGCTGTGACCAATCACAGCAGGTCACATGACAGTTGTATACAATGGATGGCTTCATTCATGCCATCCATTGTATACTAGTGTCTAGCTGTGAATGGTCACAGATAATCACATGCACGTCATGTGATTAGCTGTGGCCAAATCACAGCTAAGCACAAAAAAAAAAACCCCTGAATGAATCGATGTCATTATGGTAGCATTGTACTACTTTGGTCATAGTGAAATATGAAAAAAAAAATCTTAAAAAAAAAGAAAAAAAAGTAATAAACAAAAAAAAAATATATATATATTTTTTCATACTGTCACCAATCAGTGTCCCTGATCACCGCCATGCCAGTTATATGATGATGCTGTACTGCACTGGTGACAGTATGTAAAAAAAAATAAATAGTGAAACTAATTTTTTTAATTTTTTCATTTTCCGAAAAATTATGAAAAAAAAAATACCACTTCAAAAAACTCGCCATGCCTCCTATGAAGTACGTCGGACTGTCTACTTTACAAAAAGGGGTAATTTGGGGGATATCTGTACTGTTCTGACATTCTGGGACCTCAAGAAATTAGATTGGCTGTCAGTACTTCAGGATTGATCAATATTCAGATCTATACCATAGTTTGTGAACTCTATAACTTTCCTACAAACTAAATAATACATCCTAATTTGGGTTATTTTCACCAAAGACATGTAGCAGAATACATCTCGGCCTAAATTTATGAAGAACAATTATTTATTTGCAAACTTTTATAACAGAAACAAAGAAAAACGTGTTTTTTTCAAAATTATTTGTCTTTTTTTGTTAATTTAGCAAAAAATAAAAACCCCAGCGGTGATTAAATACCACCAAAAGAAAGCTCTAGTTGTGTGAAGAAAATGATAAAATTTTAGTTTGGGTACAATGTTGTATGAGCGCGCAATTGTCATTCAAAGTGTGAAAGCGCTGAAACCTGAAAACTGGCCTGGGCAGGAAGGTGTAAAAGTGCCCGGTATTGAATTGGTTAAAAAAAAAAAACAAAGCCCAAAAAAAACCAAAAGTAACAACCGTTTATCTCATGTCCAGTGCAGAGGTAAGCCTCGAACCTATGACCATGCACTCTTTAGACTGGCACGCTAACCACTGTGCTGCGGTTGTTACCTGGTATAGGCCCGGTCAAACTGACCCTTGTTTTTAAAAACTGCCAACTGTCACCTGCCCAATGTCAAGTAGCTATAGTGCACTTTGAATGACAGTTGCGCGCTCATACAACATTGTAACCAAACAAAAATTTTATCATTTTTTTCACACAACTAGAGCTTTCTTTTGGTGGTATTTAATCACCGCCGGGGTTTTTATTTTTTGCTAAATTGACAAAAAAAGACCAACAATTTTGAAAAAAACCCCCACGTTTTTCTTTGTTTCTGTTATAAAAGTTTGCAAATAAATAATTGTTCTTCATAAATTTAGGCCAAGATGTATTCTGCTACATGTCTTTGGTGAAAATAACCCAAATTAGGATGTATTTTTTAGTTTGTAGGAAAGTTATAGAGTTCGCAAACTATGGGATATATCTGAATATTGATCAATCCTGAAGTACTGACAGCCAATCTAATTTCTTGAGGTCCCAGAATGTCAGAACAGTACAGATATCCCCCAAATGACTCCTTTTTACAGAGTAAACAGTCCGACGTATTTCATAAGAGGCATGTCAATTTATTTGAAGTTGTATTTTTTTTTGTCATAATTTTTCGGAAAATGAAAAAATGCAAATTTTTACATACTGTCACCAGTGCAGTACAGCGTCATCATATTAATGGCATGGCGGCAATCAGGGACACTGACTGGTGACAGTATGAAAAAAAAAATATATATATTTTTCTTAAATGTTTTTTTAATTTTTTATTACTTTTTTTTAAGATTTTTTTTTTTCATATTTCACTATGTGCAAAATAGTAGAATGTTACCATAGTAACATTGTACTACTTTGGGGAAGTGATCGGTATTTTTTTTTTTTTTTTTACACAATTTGCTTATAGCAAAGAATTACTTTGCTATAAGCAAGCATTTACCTGAATGACATCGATTCATTCAGGTTTTTTTTTTTGTGCTTAGCTGTGATTTGGCCACAGCTAATCACATGACGTGCATGTGATCACTGCGACCATTCACAACTAGACACTAGTATACAATGTGAGGATAATAAAATATATAGTAAGCGCTCATCAACAGTTACAGCAGCTGAACATTAAAGGAAAACGCATAAAAAGTCCCAAAATTCATATATATACAAAATGCAGCGCTCTTAGAAAATGATGAAAAGTATTGGTGAAACACAGTCCGGTGAAAAAGTGCTCCGTGATTCCCAGTGCAAATGGGAATATAATGTTCATTATGCACCTGTGTTTTTGGAATAAAAGCTTTACCTACTACACTATAAGTGCTTCCCTATGTCTCCTGTGAGGAGCTTCTTCAATCCTTACAGCCCTAAGTGATCCCTGTGTCAGCTCCTGTGAAGGGGGAGGCTTATCCAGATTGATACTTCTCTGACCTGCTGGACCATTCTTTCACCACATGAGGGCGTAGGATTTCCATCTTTCCCAGCTATTTCTTTGAGGAGACCTGAGAGGAGAGGGGAGTCTTCAGGATATATATATACACATGCGTATTACTTATATGCTTTCTGGTTAGTGTGAATTTCTACCATTTGCACTGGGAATCACGGAGCACTTTTTCACCGGACTGTGTTTCACCAATACTTTTCATCATTTTCTAAGAGCGCTGCATTTTGTATATATACTAGTATACAATGGATGGCATGAATGAAGCCATCCATTGTATACAACTGTCATGTGACCTGCTGTGATTGGTCACAGCAGGTCACATGGTACCCGCAATGGGGGTCGGTACTCAGATCTGTCATCGGCAGATCGCGCCGCTGCGATCTAGAGCGGTTTCCCGGCCGCCATTCGGCTGTTGGCCAGGAGAGAAGTGGTTAAAGTAAGCCAATAACCTTTTAGTTTTGGAAATAGAAGGGAATAGGAATAGAACTCTTGTCAGGTTCTTACTGCCATCCCGGTGCAGCTCACTGTGTGTGTGCATTTAAAAAAAAATAATTATATATATATATGTAAAAATGTAAGATAAATACGTACCTGTTGCCAGATGCAGAACAATAACAGAGATCAATGCTCTCAGCCAGGGGCGGACTGACAACTCATGGGGCCCCCGGGCAATAGGGGATCAGGGGCCCCTGTGTCCTTGGCCAAACTCAAAAAAGCCTATGAAAAAGGTACCAGGGGCATCTCATGGGGCCCCCTACTCACCCCGGGCCCTCGGGCAGTGCCCGAGTTTCCAAATGGTCAGTCCGCCCCTGCTCTCAGCAGCATTCCCATCTTTGTCTCGCTGATTTCACTGGTGATAAACGCAAATCAATCAAAGAAATCTCTTCTAACTGCAGTCACTTTGCAGAGCAATCACAAACACTTGTACTCAGTGCGTGGATCAAGAAGAAATGAGGGGAGAGGACTTGTGCTAGAATAAGGGGGGTTGGAAATTGAAATCCCCCCACCCCTCCTTCTAGCACAAGTCCTATCCCCTCTCAAAGCACCCCCCCAACGCATATCCTCTTACCCCTGCCCCCCCCATAATCACTCCTCTAAGTGTATAATATTGTTACCTCCCCCCCTCCACCCTCCCCGCTATGTCCCCCTCCCCTGTAAGGCTAGGTTCACACTAGCCCGCCCTGTGTGTTCTGGTTGTGGGTTCGGGATTCGCATCAGCTCCTGTACCCGCAACCACCCACAGCCGAATCGCTCTGCTCTTACAAGACGAACGGGGCTGCCATTCTTTCCAAATGGCACCCCCGCGCATCTCAGCCCACAACACGATCGCAGGTGCGGGAACCGCAGGGAAACCACAAGATCAAAAAGACCGTGCAGTTTCCCTGCAGATGCGTTTTTGCATGCACCTTTTTCTTGCATGAAACACTGGCACAGCAACCCATTCAAATAAATGGGCCGCCGTGTCTGCGGAGACGTGGGCCACACTAGTGTGAACTAAGCCTAAGTCGCCATCCATATTAACCACTTGCCCACCGGAAGATTCTACCCCCTTCAAGACCAGGCCATTTTGTGCTGTTTGCCAATGCCTTACTTTAACTGGCAATTTCGCGGTCATGCTACACTGTACCCAGGGCTGTGGATAAGGGGGTACCACCAGTCCTCCTGTATGGGGCCCAGGCCAGCAGGGGGGTCCAGGCAGCTGGGTGAATAGGATGTGGGTAGGAAGGGTAATCGGCACAGCGCACATATATGAAAATCATTCAGTCTTGATATACTGACAGCCAGTCTCATTTCTTGAGGCCCAAAAATGCCAAGAAAGTATAAATATCCCCCAAATGACCGCTTTTTGGAAAGCAGACAGTCCAAGGTATTTAGTAAGAGGCATAGTGACTTCTTTTTTTTTTTAATTAAGAAATTAAAAAACAAATATTCACAATTTTGGGTTTTTTTTTTCTTTTTTTATCATTATGTTTACCACACTGTGACCAGAGCAATATGTTACCATAGTAACACAATACTACTCTAGAGAAGTCAGGATTTTTTTTTTGCACATTATGATTGCTTATAGCTCAACCACTTCCCATCCGGCCCATGTATATAAACGTCCGGACGGGAGCAGTGCGGGAGCGGGTGGTCGTTTATAAATGTCCTCCCCGCTCCCTGCTTGTGCGCGCTCCCTGAATGTTTGGGGGTTCTGAATAATTTTCTAGCAAATAAATGATGATTTTTACATGTAGAAGAGAAATGCCAGAATTGTCCTGGGTGGGAAGTAATTACCGTATTTTTCGCTCCATAAGATGCGCCTAGGTTTTAGAGGAGAAAAACAAGAAAAAAAATATTCTGAACCAATGGACTGCAGACACAGTACAGGGGATGACCAGAGACTGTGGACATGGTACAGGAGATGGCCAGAGACTGCGGACATAGTACAGGGGATGACCAGAGACTGCGGACACAGTACAGGAGATGGCCAGAGACTGCGGACACAGTACAGGGGATGACCAGAGACTGCGGACACAGTACAGGAGATGGCCAGAGACTGCGGACACTGTACAGGGATGACCAGAGACTGCGGACATAGTACAGGAGATGGCCAGAGACTGCGGACACAGTGCAGGAGATGACCAGAGACTGCGGACACAGTACAGCAGATGGCCAGAGACTACGGACACAGTACATGAGATGACCAGAGACTGCAGACACAGTACATGAGATGACCAGAGACTGCAGACACAGTACAGGGGATGACCAGAGACTGCGGACACAGTACAGGGATGACCAGAGACTGCGGACACAGTACAGGAGATGGCCAGAGACTGCGGACACAGTGCAGGAGATGACCAGAGACTGCGGACACAGTACAGCAGATGGCCAGAGACTACGGACACAGTACATGAGATGACCAGAGACTGCGGACACAGTACAGGAGATGGCCAGAGACTGCGGACACAGTACAGGAGATGGCCAGAGACTGCGGACACAGTACAGGAGATGGCCAGAGACTGTGGACATAGTACAGATGACCAGAGACTGCGGACATAGTACATGAGATGACCAGAGACTGCGGACACAGTACAGGAGATGACCAGAGACTGCGGACATAGTACATGAGATGACCAGAGACTGCGGACATAGTACATGAGATGACCAGAGACTGCGGACATAGTACAGGGGATGACCAGAGACTGCGGACATAGTACATGAGATGACCAGAGACTGCGGACATAGTACAGGGGATGACCAGAGACTGAGGACTTAGTACAGGGGATGACCAGAGACTGCGGACATAGTACAGGGGATGACCAGAGACTGCGGACATAGTACATGAGATGACCAGAGACTGCGGACATAGTACAGGAGATGACCAGAGACTGCAGACATAGTACAGGAGATGGCCAGAGACTGCGGACATAGTACAGGAGATGACCAGAGACTGCAGACATAGTACAGGGAATGACCAGAGACTGCAGACATAGTACAGATGACCAGAGACTGCAGACATAGTACAGATGACCAGAGACTGCGGACAGTGCAGGGAATGACGAGAGACTGCAGACAGTAAAAGAGATTACCAGAGACTGCGGACCTTTGGGGAGGGAGGGGGAACAGGTACCTGAATTTGACAGGTACCCGCTCCCACTTCCGCGGAGTTGTCCTTCCTTCTTCTTCCCGCTGCGGCTTCTGTGACAGCCGGGTGCCCACTGCGCATGCGCGAGAAGCTCTGCGCTTTGTGAATTGCCCGGATCCTTCTGGGACCTGTCATGTGTCCCACAAGACACCGGACCATTCACAAAGCGCAGCGCTTCTCGCGCATGCGCAGTGGGCACCCGGCTGTCACAGAAGCCGCTACGGAAAGACTGCAGCGCTGGAGCGATGAACAGGTAAGGTCCTGCAGGAGAGAAAAGCTGAGCGTCCTGTCCGATATGCTGACATGGTGGCAGCAGAAATATCGGACCGGCCGCTTTACATTCGCTCCATAAGATGCACTGACATTTCCCCCCCTTTTTATGGGGAAAAAAGTGCGTCTTATGGAGCGAAAAATAAGGTAAGTACTAAAATCGTTTGGACTGTATCCATGGAGGAGCAGCGATGTCAGCTTAGGATGGGCATGAGCGGGATGTTCTGTAGTCCACAGAGAGAGACTCAGAGGCAGAAAGTACATGACTGAGGGACATGCAGAATATTGAGGCTAATACTTTCCACCTAACCAATAAAACAACCACCCCCTCAACCTTCTCCCACCTGAAATAACCACGCGACTCTCCTTTTGGTGTAAAAACGGCCATAGCGGCCCATACACTGTGTACAGTTGTTTTGTGAGCTGTGATTGGTTACAGTGATCACATGGTACACACAGGATCAATCAGAGCTAATCACAACCAAACTCAATTTCATTCAGTAAAATACTTGCTTAACCACTTCAATAACGGGCACTTTTACCCCCTTCCTGCCCAGGCCAATTTTCAGGTTTCAGCGCTCTCACAGTTTGAATGACAATTGCACGGTCATACAACACTGTACCCAAACTAAAATTTTGTCATTTTCTTCACACAACTAGAGCTTTCGTTTAGTGGTATTTAGTCACCACTGGGGTTTTTATTTTTTGCTAAATTAACAAAAAAAGACTGAAAAGTTTGAAAAAAAACATGTTTTTCTTTGTTTTTGTTTATAAAAGTCTGCAAATAAATATTTGTTCTTCTTAAATTTAGGCCGAGATGTATTCTGCTACATTTCTTTGGTGAAAATAACCCAAATTAGTATTTATTATTTAGTCTGTAGGAAAGTTAGAGAGTTGACAAACTATGGTATAGACCTGAAAATTGATTGATTCTGAAATACTGACAGCCAATCTCATTTTCTGAGGTCCAAGAATGTCAGAACAGTACAGATATCCCCCAAATGACCCCTTTTTGTAGAGTAGACCGTCCAATGTATTTCATAACAGGCACTGCGAGTTTTATGAAGTTGTAATTTTTTTGTTATTTTTCAGAAATGAAGAAATTAAAAAAATGATTTTCACTATTTTTTTTTTTTACATACTGTCACTAGTGCAGTACAGAGTCATTGTATAACTGGCATGGCGGTTATCAGGGACACTGACTGGTGACAGTACGGAAAAAAAAAATTTGATAATTTTTTATTATTATTTTTAATTTTTTATTACATTTTTTTCTCTTTTTTTAAGATTTGTTTTTCATATTTCACTATGACCAAAGTAGTATAATGTTACCATAGTAACATTGTACTACTTTGGGGGAGTGATCACTATTTATTTTTTTTTTTACACAATTTGCTTTTAGCAAATGACTGATAATTGAGTATAACCCTTAACATAGGCATTACAAAAAAAGAATGAATTGCAGTCATATTGTTCCACAGACCTGATACATCATATGCCCATGTTCTCTGCTGCAATGGCCAGGCGTATATATGAAAGTATAGTGTGTTTCATGAATTTCAATGACAATACCCTCTGTTGTTCTTGAGGTGTTGCTAATTATGATCGACTCCCCAAAATTCCTCTTGTAAGTTACCTTTCCCAATAGTTTGCAGATATGTATACATCCCAATAAAACATCTGTGCAGACAAGTCCCTTATATATAGTACACACAAAATGAGATGTGTCACACTTTTTTGTCCTGGCTAACCTGGTCTATGCATTAAGGACTGCTTTCCTCACTACCACATCTTAGTGACGTTTTAGTCTAGGGTACAGCACAAGACAGTCTAGGATGCACAATTCTTAACAAGAAGGGTCTAAAGATGTTAGGAAGTCAGAAAACTGTCTACTACTGTTTCAAAAGCCCTAAAATTAAAGACTGGAAAGGTTAGGGTTCCGAAATGTTAAGTGGGTCAGTGGAGGTAGCTCCTATGCTTTGGCATATACTTTATTCATTTTTTTCTGACAGATATTTCTTCATCGACATCACAGTAGAGGTAGTTGATCCAGAAAATATCCGATTTCCTCCTAGGGGGTCAGGAAGGATTTTTTTTTTCACCACTGGATCGAATTTGGATCATGCTTTATTTTTTTTTTACTTCCTTTGGATCAGCTGTGGTTATAGGATTGTGTATATTGATGTTTTCAATATCCTTTTTTGTTGGTTGAACTAGATGGGCTAGTGTCTTTTTTGCAACCACACTATGTACCTATGCAACATCGATCAATGTGAATGGAGGAGTCTTTTTTCATCAATCAAAACCTTGTGGCACAAATATTATATATATATATAACTCACCATGCCTTTTATCAAATACCTTGGAATGTCTACTTTCCAAAAAGTGGTCATTTGGTGGTGTTTGTACAATCCTGGCCTTTTAGGTCCTCTGAAACTGTGATGGGTAGTCAGGAAGTGAGTTGAGGAAGGACACCTTTTTAAAGCCCGATGGGTGTCTGGTTTTTGGCCCCCATACATGACTAGGCTCTCAAAAAAGTCTCACACTCGTGGTATCCCCAGAAGTAGCATAATGTGTTTTGGACTGTAATTCCACATACATATACCCATGGCACGTGTGAGAAATATCTAATTAAACTGACAACTTTGTGGACAGTATGTAAACAGTTTGATTAGAACCCAATATTTTAATGAGAGACAAGGCAGATTGTATCTTGAAATAAACACTAGAGTGTATTATTTGAGAGATAATAGCCACAAATATTTGACAATGGCTGAACACGATGTACAGAGCTTGGTTTAACTAGAAATATAAGCAGTACAACTATAAACAGAATATACAGTCATAGACTTTGTGTGGACATATAGAAGAGTACCATAAAAACAACTTTATTAAGAACCATTAAAAATCTATTACACAACATTAAAAATGACTCTCCACACAAGGGTACACAACATGCAAAGATTAACGTTCACATGTGGATTCACGTTTCAAGAATTCTTCTTCAGAAGAACATGTGACAGAATCTAGGAGGTACAGATTAAAGTCCACATGTGAACTTTATTTGGAATCTTTGTTGTGGTAAGTTTTAATGTTGTGTAACAGATTTTTAATGTTACATAATAAAGTTGTTTTAATGGTACTCAATTTCTCTTCTATATGTCCACACTAAGTCCATTACTACATATTCTGTTTATAGTTGTACATGATTTGCTGGGATGTGGACATATAGCACACACAGTCTGGGTTTATCTCCTACTATAAATACAATAGGAGCAGGAGAGATGATGTAGGTTTACCTTGAAATAAACACTAGATTATATTATCTGAGGGACAATAGCTACAAATATTTTACAGTCACTGAATAACATGTAATCATCTTAGCTAGGCCACAATAAAAGAGAGATGAGGCAGTTTTTTTCTCTAATAGGGTTGAGGTACAAATTTGCTGCCAACATAGGTGTGAGGCAGATCCTCTGTGTTTGAGATTTTTAGTTCTGCCAAATTATTTTGCAGATCTGTACAGAAAGAGACACTGTATTTTTTAAACCTAGAAAATAACATGTAATCATCTTAGCTAGGCCACAATAAAAGAGAGAGAGATGAGGCAGTTTTTTTCTCTAATAGGGATGAGGTACAACTTTGCTGCCAACATAGGTTTGAAGGCAGATCCTCTGTGTTTGAGATTTTTAGTTCTGCCAAATTATTTTGCAGATCTGTACAGAAAAAGGCACTGTATTTTTAAACCTAGAAAACAGAAAAAAATACATATAAAACAAATAAAAAACAATAAAGCAAAATAAAAAGGAACTACAGGGGGTGGCAGCTAAACAGTGACTTCATCTACAATTTGGCATAATATAGCACAGTATAACACCATACAGCCTCTTCTTACATGCACTGCCAACTCTGCCTAAACTACTCCAGCACAAATTGAAAATGGTTTCAGTGAACCCACTGTTTTATAGTGAAGGGGGTCGTACATAACAAAGGCCCCCTTACTGACAATTCTAGCCCTTATAACCACAGTTAATAGGTAAGGCAGGACATTGTGGGCTCTTTAAAATTTGATCTGGTAAGTCTCACCATAAATTCTCTGGAAGCGTAAACCTTGACCCCCCCTGGATTTGTCATGCAGGAAATCCAAACTTCATCTCTAAACACTAGAACTGTCATACCTCCACAGTTGCTTTAATAAAATGTTTTGACATTTTGAGTGCTCTCTTCGTTTAGTGGCTAATCCTTTATAAATTTAATGAAACAACAAAAATATGGACGGATAAAATTAGAAGTCATGTTAAAAATGACAGTTGGGGTCTTCAGTATTTATATATCATGCAAGATTAACACAGCATTCCCCCAATCCAATTAAGAAATTTATAGGTTTTGGAGAAATATATTCATAAACAGAGCCCTAAAATGGAACTAAGGGTACCCCATGTAACAAAGTAATATTATTACATATTGATTCTGCCATTAGATCCATTATTTTTCCACTTTCTGTCTATCAAGAGTGACAATTAAAGGGTAACTCACAAAAAACAACTACACAGTGTCTTCCCCAAATCCATATCAAACCCCCATCCAAGTGTGTAACTTGGCTAGCTGGGAAAGGGGGAAAATAGTTCCCCACCTCCTAAACCATGCTGTCAGGGATCCCGACCGCTTGGAGGTGCGTGCATGCCCAGATTGCCGACACGCACTAGCCGGTGAGCACTGAGACTTAGGCGATCACGGCGGCGGCCATGCATGTGCACTCGCGATCGCACGCCTGTCACCAATGAGAGCACAGGGCACCCTATTTAAATCAGCCCTGTTCATCTTCAAATCGCCTTATGGTCTTGTTCCCTGTTCCTGATTGTTCTGTATTCCTGATTGCCTTGTTGCCAACCCAGCCTGATCCTGTTGTCCTCTCCTGCTCAGATCCCTGGCTCGTCCTGACTATTCTCTGCCTGATCCTGATTGCCTGACCTCCTGTTACTGAACCCGGCCTGTGACCTGTTATTCTTCTGCCTGCCGTTGTGTACTGTCTGCTCTGCTGTCTGACCACGCATACCTCTTCACATCTGGCTCTTACCTGCTCTACGCCATTGGCATCTGCCTCTATCACAGCTGGTGTTTCTCGGGGGTCGCGACCTTGTCTCAGGCTGCTTCAAGTCCATCCCCACCATCAGGGGCTCTGGTGAACCAGCAGACTGAGGCTAAGACTCCGTGCCCTGAGGGACTCCGGCCAGTGGGCCGCTAGAGGCTACCGCCAGTCGGCTGCTGACACATACTATGACACATTTCCTCAACATGCAGAGGGTAATTTGCCAAGGGGGTCTCCTGGCAAAGTACCTTGTCCCCTATGCCATCTCAAGTCCTTTGATTTTGGGGGTCTGCAGATGGGGTAGCTATTGCAAGCTGGAAAATCCCTTTAAGAAAAAGGGGGCCCAGATGAATGAATAAGAGGTATGTACCCCAGCTTACTCACAAAAAGTTTAATAGTAAATAAACACACCACATAATTTGACAAGTCCTTTGTTAAAAAGAAGTCCCACAGTGTAAATCCATCATAAATCAAATCACCCAGTGATGCAGAGCCTTTTCCATCATGATGACACATCCACTCCTAAAAAAACTGGCTCAGAATGACAGATTCTGGCTGACAACTGAAATATAAATGAAAGGGTGGATATGGTGGCTGATGCCATTGATTAAATTCCCGCAGCTTTAACTTTTTCATTCTCTTCATGTCTGGAAAAAAATGGAAACACCTTATATTCTAATTACAAATTTAAAAAGTAAAAGATGCAGGAACACCTTAATCATACATTTAAAGCTAAAATCAAAATCAAAACAATTATTACAAAGGAAAAGGTTGGGTTGAGAAAGGACATTAGTTCCTCTTGGAGCAGAGTTTCTGTAGATCACACTGAAAATATAAGATAGTCCGGGAGATCCTATGTCCCACAAAAACTAATCTAATTCCTCTTATCAATTTACCACTTTGCACAATTAGATGGTAATGATGACAAAGAGATAAATGGTAGGGTTGGACATTACAGATATTCATATACCCCCAGGAATAATTATATAGAACAGGTAGGAACTCACAGGAGATGACAATACAGTACATTAATCCTTGAGGTTTTGATCACAGATCAAGTAATTTTTTAGATCTCAGTTGGGGCCCAAAAGACCCAGTTAAAAGAAGAAGGGTTGCTGAGAAGGTAGATGAAGTCAATCCAAAAAAGAGAATGTTCTGAGTTGTAAAAGTATTTTAGCCCCCCCGGGGAACATACAAACATGTAATATTAATACACAACAAGGTATTGAAGCATTAAAGTACCTGTGAACCCTTGCCTTGTAAAACAACCCATTCCCAAAAAATTATATACAGTATACCATTTTTTCTTGTTTTTATACTGGAAGTGATCACATAAACTTTGTACTCAGCTGCAGACGGGGTTTGGAGAGGTGGAGGTGAATAAAGAGAAGTATACTGATCTTCCCAGTGAATGGCTGTACAGGGGAGGGGGGGCATATCAGCACAAGTCAGACCATTGTAGGACAGTCATGCTGTTCTCTCAGCACAGGAAGAACACCGATTACGCTGAGATGGATGTGCTTTCATGTTGTCAGTTTGTGTGAAATACCTGGTGTTCCAGCCAGTCCCCTTGCTTTTCTATTTCAAAGGATGCAATAAAAAGAGAACAGGATACTTTTTAACACAAGTACTGGTTACAACTGGCACATATCAGGAATATGAAATGTTGGGGTAATGTATTCTTGCAGTAAACATAAGGAAGTTGTAGTCTGCCCTGTTGACAAGGGAGGTGGGATTCCTCAACTATGGGGAAAGATTAAAGGAATTTAATGTATTCTTTCTTGAGAAGAGGAGATTAAGGGGGGGGGGGGATATGGTCAACATGTATAAATACATCAGTGGTTCATATAGTGAACTCGGTGTACAGTTATTCACCTTGAGGTCTTCACAGAGGACAAGGGGGCACTCTTTACGTCTGGAGGAAAAGAGATTTAATCCCCAAATACGGAAAGGTTTCTTCACAGTAAGAGCTGTGAAAATGTGGAATAGACTTCCTCAAGAGTTGGTTCTGGCCAGCTCAGTGGATTGCTTTAAAAAAGGCCTGGATTCTTTCCTAGATACGCATAATATAACTGGTTACTAACATTTATATGTAAAGTTAATCCAGGGAATATCTGATCACCTCTCGGGGGATCAGGAAAAATTTTTTCCCCTGCAGGGGCAAAATGCTTTTCTGGGTGGTGGTGGTGGGGGTTGCCTTCCTCTGGATCATCTGTGGGTATAGGACTATAACTTTTTTTTTTAATGGTTGAACTAAATGGATGTTCATCTTTTTTCAGCCAGACTAACTATGTACTACGTATGTGTTGCTAACTAAGAAAGATTATCTAGCTGAGATAGATAGGATTTTATTGAAAAAGATACATATAAGATTTTAAATGGAGATCCCATAAAGGAGTGTTTGAATAAGTTAGAATGGCTGGTTATTATGAAGGGATTCTAAAGAAAAAAGAAAAAAATCCCAATATGTTCCACTCCGTTTATGTATAGTTATGTATTACCTGCCCAGAATTCATAACAATTTGGAACATCCTCCTTGCTGACCTATAGTAGCTGCATATACTCTATTAGGTCTAGGGTTTTTTTCTTCAACCGTTAGTACACTCCTGCGTATCTCACAGATACAAAACAGACAATTAGGAAATTGAAAAGTATTCATTGTGATGATGAACTTCTTCCTGGTATCTGTGGAGGTTTCAACTTTATGCACTGTCATCCCTCAAAGCAAAGGATATAAGTTGAACATTATTTGAATTTTGATGACACATTTCCATACAAGCAAAACCGTTCATTTTGCAACTATTAGACTTTGTTAGGAGGCCATGGGCACCAAGTTTGCTTCTGGTATGGAAAATGTATTCATGATGTGACTGGGAGGATGGCGTCATCAATGAAAGACCCAAACCAAGAATAGTACTATGGAAGAGCTACTTAGATGACACCCCCCACTTGCGTAAGGGGAGTAAAAATTCTTTGCATTCCTTTATGGCCTATCTGAAAAACAACAATTGGAGCATACATTTGTCTTATGATTGGAGCAGGAGAGAAATTAATTTTCTTGCCCTACCATATTTTGTCACTAGGATACATTTCAATAACACAGACAGGAATGGGTGTATACCAGCTGAAAGTTGCCATCACCGTTCTTGGCTTAAAGCTATCCCCAAGAGGCAGTTTATTCTCCTAAAACGAAATTGTTCTGATCAGGCTGACTATACTACTCAAGCATATTTTTTGAAACAACAATTTGTAGCCAAAGGGTATGTTATTATATATTCTGATCTAATCTATGCATAAGTTTTTACCATTGATCATGAAATAGTATTACAATCAAAATGACCTAAACAAAAATCGAATAGTTTTACGTGGTCCTTCATTAACCACCTTTTTAAATCAGTATCATATTATGAAAAAGATGTAAACTCTGGTCAGTATTAATAAATTACAAGGTTCTTGGTCCATTACTTCTAGATAATTTAACCAATATGCACAAAAGTTCAAAAAATTCAGTCTCTAAAAGTCAAGTATGCTCCTAATTTAGTCAAACAATCTAAGAGAATTACATTTTTTTGAAGTTTTTTTTCTCATGCAAGAGATGTGTCGTTTGTAGGTGTGGGTCACAGAATGTCATAAAAACTAGGATCTTTACTTCAGAATATTTTAAACAGTCTTAAAATATTGGGGAACTTGTTCAACCAGGAATATGGTATATCTCTTGCAATGCCCATGTGGCCTGCAGTATATTGGCAGGACCACCTGGGTCCTGCAGGTAAGGGTAGGGGAACATCCAACGTCCTAAAGGTTTTAGGGAACATGGTGTAATGAGGCATTATGCCTATTAGAGTAAAAGACATCGATAAATTGGGCCTCTATTGGAGAGGGTACAAGAAAAAACAAGAAATATCCCAGCTAGAGACCCGGGGGATAAATGAGATGAAAACACACTCGCCTTTTTGTTTTTAAATGTAGACTGGAAAATTAACTGCTTTATTAATAATAGCTAGTTTATACCTTACATTTCATAGCATTTTTATATTCAGCAATATTTGTATATATTTTTGAGTTCTATAAAGTTTTATTGAAGAGAAATTTAAGAATTACATACAAAATGTATAAGACAGAAACATACGGTTACAAAATACAAGCATATCTGCAATAACAATGGTGCTACACAATGGAGTAGTCGCTATAGGAAATAACTCTGTAGAATTGACAAACTATTTTATTCGTGGAAGTACAGCATTGCACAAGAAACAGGAAAATACTTAATTGGAGCCCAATGTAGCATGTACATAAAAAGTAGACTGGAATTAGCCATACACAAGGTTTGTGGAAGCTATCTTAGAAGATAAGAATTGTACTGAACCTTTTTCAAATACATTTTGAGGACGTGTCAGACACATGCTTATATCTAAAATAGGGAAGTGAATCCAATTGTGGAAGTCATGAAATGGTAGCTAGTGTTCAGCGTAACAAAATAACACTGTTTGAAAGGTGAGAAAAAGAAAAGAAGGGGAAAGAAAGAGAGAAAAAATAAATAAGTGTTGCTAGGAGGGTCAGCCACCCTCCCTCAGGATAGAGGTGCGTTTGGATTCAGCATAAAGCTGTATAGTGGTGGTGTTTCATACTAAGAAAACATGATATTATGGTATTCTGATGTAGACTGGAAATGAATCCCGCAAGACCAGATTTTGATATATCCATCCATCCTGGCAAAGAGATAGAATTAGTTCCTCCATTTCTGCCACTTTATTGAGTCTGTTAAACCAGTCTCTAAGGGAGGGAATTTGGGTTTGTCTCCAGAACACCAGAATGCACAAACATGTGGAATTAATCATGTGTATAACCAACGATTTATGATAGGAGTGTCCCATGTGAGTAGAGCAGTGTAAAAGAAATTGGTAGGGGGGAAAAGTTAAGGAATAAGTGAAGACCTGCTGCGCTATTCTGTGTACATGCTTCCAGAATGGTGCTAGTTTAGGACATAGCCACTAAATGTGGAGCATAATACCCACAGCTTTATTACATCGCCAGCATTTGTCCACTGTCTGAGGAAACATCTTGTGGAGATGGAAGGGGGTCCTACACCAATGCGTGATAACCTTAAAGTTGTGTTCTTGGATCGACACGTTTAGGGTTCTTTTGTGAACTGTCTTCAGATTATAATTCCCATAGTTTGGCAGTCTGAGTGAGATAGTAAGGATCTGAGTCTGAAAGAATTGCATATATAGCTGAAATCAGGTGCCTTTGAGGGAGTCTGATAAACACAATGTTTCAAAAGGAGAAAAAAAGCAGCTGTGAGCTTCTCAGCTTTTGGGAGTAGTCAGGAAATGTCTTAGTTGTAAGTAGGATCACCTGAATACTGTAGAGTCAAAAACAGTCAAAGTAAAGTCTGTGGAGAGAAAGTTGCCCTTAATGAAGAATTGGTATGCCCTGGGGTGAGGGGTGGTTTGGAGTACAGTAGATGCGGAAAACCCTTATCCAGCTCCGGAGGAAATCCTGGATTGTGAAGGATTGGGGTTAGGGGGCCAGGTATAGATGCTATTGGTGTCACTTTAAGAGTATTGCTAAGGCATTTTACAGTGGGGTAAATGAGGTGTTTTTAGATAAAGAGGGTTGATCCCCAGGGATGAGCCATTAGAGTTCTCTTAGGGAGCCTTGTGTCCAATGCTGTTCAATTGTGACCCAATCTTTGAGGGTGCCATGTACTGTATTTGCCAATCTAGCTAATAGGGATGATTTATGGTATCTTTTAAAATTCATCCTGTATATAATTTTTAATCATACTATATTTTTTATCATATTGTATTCTTTATTTTATTAAAAATAATTTTTGGTGTTTTAAAATCTGTGTGATTGTAAAGGATAAGCAAGAAGAGTTTTACTCAATTGACATGTATTCATACTTACTGTTGCAAAAAAAATGTATGTGAACCCCTTGGGATTACGTGGAGTTTTGCATGAATTGGGCATAAAATGTGCTCTGAATGTCATCTAAGTCACAACAATAGAAGAACACAGTCTGCTGAACATAATACTACACAAACATTAGATGTTGCCATGGTTTAATTGCACATAACATGTAAACATTCACAGTGCAGGGAGGGAAGAGTATGTGAGGCCCTAGCTTAATGACTTCTCCCAGAGCTAATTGGAGCCAGGAGTGAGCCAACCTTGACTCCAATCAGTGTGATGATATTGGATGTGTTGCTGACAGCTGTCCTGCCCTTAAAAAACACACACCTATTTTCGGTTTACTGGTTTCAAGAAGCACTGTCTGATGTGAACCATGCCTTGCAGAAAAGAGCTCTCAGAAGACCTACGATCAAGAATTGTTGACTTGCATGAAGCTGGAAAGGGTTACAAAAGTATCTCCAAAAGCCTAGATGTTCATGTGTCCACGGTAAGACAGACTGTCTACAAATGGAGAAAGTTTAGCACTGTTGCTACTCTCCCTAGGCGGGGTCGTCCTGTAAAAATGACTGCAAGAGCACAGCGCAGAATGCTGCATGAGGTAAAGAAGAATCCCAGAGTGTCAGCTAAAGACTTACAGAAATCTCTGGCACATGCTAACATTTTTGTTGACACATCTACAATAAGGAAAACATTAAACAAGAATGGAGTACATGGAAGGACACCACGGAGGAAGCCATTGCTGTCCAAAAAGGAATATTGCAGCACGTTTGAAGTTTGCAAAAGAGCACCTGGATGTTCCACAGCACTACTGGCAAAATATACTGTGGACAGATGAAACCAAGATTGAGTTGTTTGGGAAGAACGCACAACACTATGTGTGGAGAACAAAAGGCACAGCACACCAACATCAAAACCTCATCCCCACTGTAAAACATTGCGGAGGGAGCATCCCGGTTTGGGGCTGCTTTGCTGCCTCAGGGCCTGGACGGATTGTTGTCATTGATGGGAAAATGAATTCCAGAGTTTATCAAGACATTTTGCAGGAAAACGTACAACCATCTATCCGCCAACTGAAGCTCCGCAGAGGATGGGTGATGCAACAGGACAATGACCCAAAGCATACAAGTAATTCAACAAAACAATGGCTGCAACAGCACAGAATACGCCTTCTGGAGTGGCCCAGTCAGAGTCCTGACCTCAACCCGATTGAAATGCTGTGGCATGACCTTAAGAGAGCGATTCACACCAGACATCCCAAGAATATTGCTACACTGAAACAGTTTTGGTCCAAAATTACTCCAGATCATTGTGCAGGTCTGATCTGCAACTACAGGAAACGTTTGGTTGAGGTTATTGCTGCCAAAGGAGGGTCAGCCAGTTATTAAGTCCAAAGGTTCACACATACTTTTTCCTCCCTGCACTGTGAATGTTTACATGTTATATGCAATTAAACCATGGCAACATCTAATGTTTGTGTAGTATTATGTTCAGCAGACTGTGTTCTTCTAGTGTTGTGACTTAGATGACGTTCAGAGCACATTTTATGCCCAATTCATGCAAAACTCCACGTAATCCCAAGGGGTTCACATACTTGTTCTTGCAACTATATTTAGGCATGTATATTTAATTTTTAGACATATGGAATGCATTTAGCCAGTAGATAGTGCTAAACCTGTTTTTTTGTAATTTTAATTTTATTTATTTTAATAATATTGGGTATTTACGGTATATTGTTTTATTTAATCCCCAATGTGGCCTTTTGATTAAATAATACTGGCCAGTGGGAGCGCCTTTCTTTGCTTGTCCTCTGTAACCTTTATATTGTAATGTTGGAAGTAAACTTCTAGGCATTGGCTCCTAACAATGTCCTTGTTTGTCAAAAGACTTTTGGAGGAGCTTAGTTTGCTTATGTCATCATGCCCATCTTTCAGAGTGAAATGGAGTGGAGGTTTCATTATTCAATTCAATAATGTTTCTATGGCTTGCATCTTTTGATTTTTAATAAACTTAATAGCCAATATTACACTATGCGGTCTCTATTTGTTTCCTCCTCATTAGCGTTGCTGTACATCCTCATTGCGGAGGTAATCTGCAGTGTTTTTTTTGGATTGCTATTCAGAAGATTCATCTATCATCCGCTGATGTTCCACATTTCCCATGTACCCTAAAGTGAAATGTTAGCAAAAACATAAATGGGTGAACAGGCAGGATTTTTTTATGCAGAGGAGACAGCTTTGTCTCTTTTGCATTAAATTTATTTACCTGCCTGTCCGCCCATGCACAACGAGCTGCGCAGCTCAGATCACTGTATAAATTCAGCAATGCCGAAGCTGACTGCACTCCTGGGAGTGATGCCAACCCCACGCAGCTAATGAATGCGGTCGGAGATTGAGACCCAGAAGCTGGCCTCCTGTAAAATGTCAACAGCCAGTGGGAAGCTCCAGGATGCCACATTGCTGGATTCAAGGTGAGTATAGTTCTACTTTAAGACCTTAGCTTTTAGGTGTCATGTGCTTCTGGTAAGAAGATTGTTGGTGGTGGAGCACTGAACGTAGTTGCAAAGGAATTTTTCCCCTTCTCTTCTCATGTCCCCTGCTGGCTTCTCCTCTCTTGCTGGTGCCCCTAATAGGAAGCCGATTTCCATGGGGGGGAACTCTTACACTCTCGCTCCACTGCTGCGTCCATTGACACAGACAGAGGGACTCACTGGAGTTGACCAACAGGACCGGAGCAAGAGCCAATGCCCTCTTCTGCTATCAATCATGCACAGCACTGGATCATGATGGGGCTTAGGTAAGTATAAGGGGTGGGGGTGGGTAGAATCTGTACCAGGAGGTTTTTTAGGGCACAAAACCTTGAGGCTTTTGAAGCACTTAAAGTTGGCATAATCTAAAGCAGAGGTGTCCAGCTGGCAGTCCTCAAAGCTGTTGCGAACCTACAAGTCCCATCATGTCTCTGCCTTTGGGAGTCATGCTTGTACCTGTCAATCTTGCAATGCCTCATGGAACTTTGGCAATAGCTGGAGGGCCGCCAGTTTGACACCCGTGATCTAAAAAATTTGTCATGGAGTTTGCACTGGACATAAAATTGTTTGTAAACTTTACTGTATATTTATTGCTGTCACAGGTGCATTTACTGTATTATTCAACATCCAACTGCGAGCTCCTATTCTAATGTGCACATTTTAATAATATCTGTGGCTATTAAGAGAAGTTATCCCTCATGGGATGTGATTTGCCA
This sequence comes from Staurois parvus, assembly GCF_062004578.1. NCBI lineage: Eukaryota > Metazoa > Chordata > Amphibia > Anura > Ranidae > Staurois > Staurois parvus. The sequence continues at coordinate 291,642 of NW_028318379.1, forward strand.
TAATGGCTTTACGTTAATATTGGGTGGATTTAGTGAGCCCTTCTGCCTCATTTCAGATTATTTATATGTGCTGACTATATATGGTGGACCATGTCCTGGTTGGAGAGTTTATTTTCCAGAGTCTTGGATCCTGCACTGCCAGCTTAAGTGTCCATTCCACTGTGCAAGACTCTGGTTAATTGACTCATGATTAATGTGATTTTTAAGACAGAAGGTAGTAGTAATATGTCTATATTCATAGTATGCTTGGCTCGGGTCATTTTAAGGTGATAACGTTTTCCATTTTATTCATGTGAATAGAGGATCTTTTGGCCTAATAGGTCTATTACCAATTTTTTGTGAAACGTAATAAAGCTATTGGTTTTATTTACACCGCTGTTGGTTCTCTTTTAAACTTCTATCCTTTGGGGAAACTCTTTTACCCTCTAATGTTAACTATCACATTTACTGTATGTATGTTTTGTCATTGTATTGGATATACAGTGCACGCAATTCCTTTGGACCAATGTTACAATGAAGCACTAAAATTACACTTCGAAAATGAGAATGTCATAATATTATTTAATGTGATTTTGGCAGGTTCTATCATTATTATATAGGAAAGCCCAGTAGATTGTTTTGAATAGGGCCGGATAACTAACAAACCCACAACATATAACTAGATACTAATATTTAAAAGGTAATACCAGAGATTGTGGATCCAATGAATATCTGATTATTTTTTGGGGGTTTGGGTAGAAATTAGAGATGAGCGAATCGAACTTGGCGAAGTGGAATTCGTTTCGAATATTAGGAAAAATTCGATTCGCACCGAATCCGAATATTAGCAAACTTCGGATGCGCGAATCGAATTTTTCCCGATTGGCCGATTTTCATCCCTTCTACAGCCGGCAAAAAGTGTCCCTGCAGAGAGCTCCGCTATTTCTGACAGTTCTCTGACAGTTCCTTCACATTTACAGCGGTTGAAACATTGTATCTATTTGTTTCCATTTAGGATACAGATGTTTTTATTCGTAAACAAATAGATACAATGTTTCAACCGCTGTAAATGTGAAGGAACTGTCAGAGAACTGTCAGAAATAGCGGAGCTCTCTGCAGATACACTTTTTGCTGTACTGGAATTCTTCTTCTTTTCATTCTTCTTCTTCTTCTTTTCATTCTTCTTTTCATTCTTCTTCTTTTCATTCTTCTTCTTCTTCTTATCATTCTTCTTCTTCTTCTTTTCATTCTTCTTATTTTCATTCTTCTTCTTCTTTTCTTTCTTCTTCTTCTTCTTCTTATTTTCATTCTTCTTCTTCTTCTCCTTCTTTTCATTCTTCTTCTTCTTCTTTTCATTCTTCTTTTCATTCTTCTTTTCATTCTTCTTCTCATTCTTCTTTTCATTCTTCTTCTCATTCTTCTGTTCATTCTTCTTCTCATTCTTCTGTTCATTCTTCTTCTCATTCTTCTTTTCATTCTTCTTCTCCTTCTTTTCATTCTTCTTTTCATTCTTCTTCTTCTTCTTTTCATTCTTCTTTTCATTCTTCTTCTTCTTCTTTTCATTCTTCTTTTCATTCTTCTTCTTCTTCTTTTCATTCTTCTTTACATTCTTCTTCTTCTTCTTCTCATTCTTCTTTTCATTCTTCTTCTTCTTCTTCTCATTCTTCTTTTCATTCTTCTTCTTCTTCTTTTCATTCTTCTTTTCAACCTTCTTCTTCTTCTTTTCATTCTTCTTCTCATTCTTCTTTTCATTCTTCTTCTCATTCTTCTTTTCATTCTTCTTCTTCTTCTTTTCATTCTTCTTCTTCTTTTCATTCTTCTTTTCATTCTTCTTTTCATTCTTCTTCTTCTTTTCATTCTTCTTTTCATTCTACTTCTTTTCATTCTTCTTTTCATTCTTCTTCTTCTTTTCATTCTTCTTCTTCTTCTTCTTTTCATTCTTCTTCTTCTTCTTCTTTTCATTCTTCTTCTTCTTCTTCTTCTTCGTCGTGCCCCGTGACTGCCCAAATGAGTGAAGTGTGCGGTGATTCTAAGATCGACGGCACTCATCTGCATGTCATACTGACTGACAGTATTATTTCTCTTCCCCAGCAGACTCCAAGGGCATTTAAATTAAAGGTACAGTGTTCTGCACTAATATAAAGGCTCTCTGAAGCCTAGAAACCCTTTAAATAAGTTAAATTCGCAGCGAATAAATTTGCATCGAATCAAATTTCTTCCGCAAATTCGGCGAATCAGCCGAATCAAATTTTTGAATAATTCGCTCATCTCTAGTAGAAATGTATTGGGCTCATTCCCTTCGGCTAGCATTCCTAGTCCCCCAGTGACTTTGTATTTTCAAGAATATTCCTAGCTTTCCACAGTGCTTTCTGGCGAAGTAGATTCCCTGTGACCCCCTTGATTGCTTCCAAGCATTCTTGTCCTTCCAAGAAGATTATGACCCCAAGACTCCTAGTGTTTATATCCCTCTGAGGGTCAGAGCCTGCCCCCAATGACTTTGTATGTTCCTGCTTGCAACCTTCATCCTTACAAGTTTTGTGTCCTCTAAGCATTCTAGTGTACTTCTGCCTTTTGTTCTCCCCGTGCACCTCTGCTATTCTTGCAATAGGGACAACTGTTCTGGTAAAAAAAAAAGCTTCTCAGAAGGAAATTTCCCTCACTTTGGGACATTTCCTTTTAAATTAAAAAAAAGTTTGCCTTCAATATAATTTTAAATAAAAAAATGTTCTACTTACCTGCTCTGTGCAATGGTATTGATCAGAGCAGACCTGATCCCCCTCTTCTTCCAGTACTGTCTGCTCCTTCTCTTCATCAAGTGCCCCCTCAGCAAGTCTTGTGACTGCGCTTCAGAGCTGGGCTGTGTGCATCCATAGACACACACAATGCAGCTTGGCGAAGCCCCCCTACTCCGTCCTTACAGGATTTGACTGACATCAGCAGTACTCTATGGCTCCAGCAGCTGCCTGTGTCTCCTTTTGGACCAGGAAGTGAAGGAAGAAGACCTGCAGCTGGGAAAGTGCTGGAATCCTGACAAAACTCAGATAAGTGTTTAGGGGTGGGGGTGGAGGAGCAAGTAGTAGGGAGTTTTTTTACCTATAGAAATATAGAATGTATTAAAGTGTTACTAAACCCACAACATTAAAATCAGTCTGTATATGCAGTAATGCATGTGTGTTATACTCACTGTGGATACCAAGGGGTTAATCCTATGCATTATGTAAAAAGGCTGTTTGATCCCATCTTCTCTGATCCTCCCCTTCTTCCACAGTCCCCAATCCATCTGCTGATAGTATAGAGGCCTAGGAGACACTCTGCACATGTTCAGTTTGGTGTGTATTGCTAGAGGTTTTTTTTTTTTTGGGGGGGGGGTGTGCATGTGATCTATCAGGGGTCATGCAGCCTCATAGGATAGTCAGAGGAGAATTAAAAATCCTTCTACAAGCTTTAACCAATGCTCAGCTGTACACTGATACAGTTGCAAGAAAAAGTATGTGAACCCCTTGGGATTACGTGGAGTTTTGCATGAATTGGGCATAAAATGTGCTCTGAACGTCATCTAAGTCACAACAATAGAAGAACACAGTCTGCTGAACATAATACTACACAAACATTAGATGTTGCCATGGTTTAATTGCACATAACATGTAAACATTCACAGTGCAGGGAGGAAAAAGTATGTGAGGCCCTAGCTTAATGACTTCTCCCAGAGCTAATTGGAGCCAGGAGTGAGCCAACCTTGACTCCAATCAGTGTGATGATATTGGATGTGTTGCTGACAGCTGTCCTGCCCTTAAAAAACACACACCTGTTTTGGGTTTACTGGTTTCAAGAAACACTGTCTGATGTGAACCATGCCTCGCAGAAAAGAGCTCTCAGAAGACCTACGATCAAGAATTGTTGACTTGCATAAAGCTGGAAAGGGTTACAAAAGTATCTCCAAAAGCCTTGATGTTCATGTGTCCACGGTAAGACAGACTGTCTACAAATGGAGAAAGTTTAGCACTGTTGCTACTCTCCCTAGGCGCGGTCGTCCTGTAAAAATGACTGCAAGAGCACAGCGCAGAATGCTGCATGAGGTAAAGAAGAATCCCAGAGTGCCAGCTAAAGACCTACAGAAATCTCTGGCACATGCTAAGATTTTTGTTGACACATCTACAATAAGGAAAACATTAAACAAGAATGGAGTACATGGGAGGACACCACGGAGGAAGCCATTGCTGTCCAAAAAGAATATTGCAGCACGTTTGAAGTTTGCAAAAGAGCACCTGGATGTTCCACAGCACTACTGGCAAAATATACTGTGGACAGATGAAACCAAGATTGAGTTGTTTGGGAAGAACACACAACACTATGTGTGGAGAAAAAAAGGCACAGCACACCAACATCAAAACCTCATCCCCACTGTAAAACATGTCGGAGGGAGCATCATGGTTTGGGGCTGCTTTGCTGCCTCAGGGCCTGGACGGATTGTTGTCATTGATGGGAAAATGAATTCCAGAGTTTATCAAGACATTTTGCAGGAAAACATACAACCATCTGTCTGCCAACTGACGCTCCGCAGAGGATGGGTGATGCAACAGGACAATGACCCAAAGCATACAAGTAATTCAACGAAACAATGGCTGCAAGAGCACAGAATACGCCTTCTGGAGTGGCCCAGTCAGAGTCCTGACCTCAACCCGATTGAAATGCTGTGGCATGACCTTAAGAGAGCGATTCACACCAGACATCCCAAGAATATTGCTACACTGAAACAGTTTTGTGAAGACGAGTGGTCCAAAATGACTCCAGATCGTTGTGCAGGTCTGATCTGCAACTACAGGAAACGTTTGGTTGAGGTTATTGCTGCCAAAGGAGGGTCAACCAGTTATTAAGTCCAAAGGTTCACATACTTTTTCCTCCCTGCACTGTGAATGTTTACATGTTATGTGCAATTAAACCATGGCAACATCTAATGTTTGTGTAGTATTATGTTCAGCAGACTGTGTTCTTCTATTGTTGTGACTTAGATGACGTTCAGAGCACATTTTATGCCCAATTCATGCAAAACTCTATGTAATCCCAAGGGGTTCACATACTTTTTCTTGCAACTGTAGAAGTCACAAGACTGCTATATACTGCTGATGAGAAAAGATATTTAGTTTATATTTACTAAAATAATTGCATTTCGATGTTGTGTGTACTGTGGGAGACCAGATATAGTGAATGCAGAGTCCTGGGGTTAGTAACACTAAGGTAAAAAAAAACTTTTACTTTAGAACCACTTAAGTTACTGTTGTTTTGGGGATTGGGGAGAGGAAGTAAAATGAGACACAGGTAGCAAATAAATGAACAAACACGTTAAATAAACCAGCAGATATTTTAACCCTTACAAACCCTATTCAAAGCTAAAGAAAAAAAAAACGTTTGTGTATACACTTTTCTATACCTTTAAATACATCAAGGGGGTTAATAAAGTTCAAGAGGGCAGTATTTTTATACCTGAAGCTAAGATCAAGAATACGGGGACATGATCTCAAACTAGCAGGAAGAAAGTTCACAACAAAACTTAAAAAGTATAAATTTTACTGAAAGTGTGGTGGAATAGACGTGCAGCAGAGGTAGTGAGTCAGTCAACAGTAAGTGGATGCAAACATTCTTGGGATAAACATAGATCTATCCTCAAACAAAACAGTTAACAAAAATAAATAAAAAAAAACCCTACAAAAAGATATATAAATTAAAAACAAAAGAGCAGACTCTATGGACCACTTGGCCTTTTTCTGCAGTCATTTTTTTGTGTTTCTATGTTTATAAATACATTTTGACTGTTTTAAACCAAATTTGTAAATCAAGATGCATGTTATTACAGTAATAACTGTATACATATTTTATTTAGATCTTATTTTTCTTTTAAAGGAGTCCTGAGGGCACATCTTAGCTCATTAGGGAAAACATGGCCACTAGGGCCTTGTTAGGACTATTACCTTATGAAATGTGACAAACAACCGGAAAATGAGATCTATAAAAAAGAAATAATTTACTCCTTGTGAGACGTTATACGGCCACACATTTTAGGACAGGGGTATATTAGTGAACAGTCTCAGATATTTCCATTGTTTTTATGTGTCTGGTTTCATGTAGTATCTCTTTTATTAATATAAAGGTATGCGTTTGGTTACATTTTGTACAAAAAATAGATATGTCTCCTGTATAATTATGTACATTAATATTCATCCATACTAGAGTAGTACTAAAGGTTTTCTCTGCTCCTGTATTCACCATTTTATTTTTAATTTCTTCATTCACATTCATCTTCCTCAATATATGTATGGTTATGTTGCAAAAAGTGGTACCTACATCCTATGTTTTTGCAATATAGTTTCTATACTTCCTTGCAAAAATTAGGACAAATGTAGCAGTGTCTAGCCAAACTGAAGCATCCAATGAAAGAAACAGAGTCATATTTTATTGTATTACATTTTGTTTGTAGAATTTTAAATAATAGGATTGCAAACATTTACTTCTGATCTAACATAGTTTGAAAATCCCAGTTGTAAAATTATTTTATTCAGACATTTCAGAGCAATTACATTAAAGTGAAATTTAGCTTCCCTTTTTCCTTACATCTCTATTTCTGGGGGATGGGAGGAAGAATAAGACCTCTGAGTTGTATGATACTACTGAGCATTATAACAGTTTACGTTATGTTTTACACAGAGTTTTCTTTTGGCTGTATTTAATTACCACTGTTTTTTTTTCTTGTTTTGCGATAGAAACAAAAAAAACCAAAGGTTTTGAAAAAAACTATTTTTTCTTGGATTCTGTTACACAATTTTGCAAAAAAAAAAAAAAAAATATATATATATATATATACAGTTGCAAGAAAAAGTATGTGAACCCCTTGGGATTACGTGAAGTTTTACATGAATTGGGCATAAAATGTGCTCTGAACATCATCTAAGTCACAACAATAGAAGAACACAGTCTGCTGAACATAATACTACACAAACATTAGATGTTTCCATGGTTTAATTGCACATAACATGTAAACATTCACAGTGCAGGGAGGAAAAAGTATGTGAATCTTTGAACTTAATAACTGATTGACCCTCCTTTGGCAGCAATAACCTCAACCAAACGTTTCCTGTAGTTGCAGATCAGACCTGCACAATGATCTGGAGTAATTTTGGACCACTCCTCTTCACAAAACTGTTTCAGTGTAGCAATATTCTTGGGATGTCTGGTGTGAATCGTTCTCTTAAGGTCATGCCACAGTATTTCAATCAGGTTGAGGTCAGGACTCTGACTGGGCCACTCCAGAAGACGTATTCTGTGCTGTTGCAGCCATTGTTTTGTTGAATTACTTGTATGCTTTGGGTCATTGTCCTGTTGCATCACCCATCCTCTGCAGAGCTTCAGTTGGCGGACAGATGGTCGTACGTTTTCCTGCAAAATGTCTTGATAAACTCTGGAATTCATTTTCCCATCAATGACAACAATCTGTCCAGGCCCTGAGGCAGCCCCAAACCATGATGCTCCCTCCGCCATGTTTTACAGTGGGGATGAGGTTTTGATGTTGGTGTGCTGTGCCTTTTTTTCTCCACACATAGTGTTGTGTGTTCTTCCCAAACAACTCAATCTTGGTTTCATCTGTCCACAGTATATTTTGCCAGTAGTGCTGTGGTACATCCAGGTGCTCTTTTGCAAACTTCAAACGTGCTGCAATATTCTTTTTGGACAGCAATGGCTTCCTCCGTGGTGTCCTCCCATGTACTCCATTCTTGTTTAATGTTTTCCTTATTGTAGATGTGTCAACAAAAATGTTAGCATGTGCCAGAGATTTCTGTAGGTCTTTAGCTGACACTCTGGGATTCTTCTTTACCTCATGCAGCATTCTGCGCTGTGCTCTTGCAGTCATTTTTACAGGATGACCACGCCTAGGGAGAGTAGCAACAGTGCTAAACGTTCTCGATTTGTAGACAGTCTGTCTTACCGTGGACACATGAACATCAAGGCTTTTGGAGATACTTTTGTAACCCTTTCCAGCTTCATGCAAGTCAACAATTCTTGATCGTAGGTCTTCTGGGAGCTCTTTTCTGCAAGGCATGGTTCACATCAGACAGTGCTTCTTGAAACCAGTAAACCCAAAACAGGTGTGTGTTTTTTAAGGGCAGGACAGCTGTCAGCAACACATCCAATATCATCACACTGATTGGAGTCAAGGTTGGCTCACTCCTGGCTCCAATTAGCTCTGGGAGAAGTCATTAAGCTAGGGCCTCACATACTTTTTCCTCCCTGCACTGTGAATGTTTACATGTTATGTGCAATTAAACCATGGCAACATCTAATGTTTGTGTAGTATTATGTTCAGCAGACTGTGTTCTTCTATTGTTGTGAC